>NC_035443.2:24726244-25026244 GCF_002127325.2 Helianthus annuus | reverse complement strand
CTTGTTTCGCGTGACTATACCTCTTTCATCCTTCTTGCACCTAAATACCCATTTGGTGCCAATTTCTCTTTCACCTTTAGGAAGATCAACCAACTCCCAAACCTTCAACTTTGCAAACTGGGCCAATTCCTCTTGCATAGCTTCAACCCATGAATTGTCTTTAAGAGCCATATGAATGTTCTTCGGCTCCTCTTGGGAAATAAAGCAACTATACAAGCACTCGTTCACGATCCCAGTCTTCTCAATCGACACAAATAAACCTGTATTCGCTGCTATGCTTCTTCTCGTTTGAACACCTGCAGCAGGATCTCCCAGTATCATGTCAACTGGATGATCTCTATTTGCCCGTGTAGTAGCAACTGCATCGACTTCCAAATTATCACCCAGGTTTGAGCCAACCTCCCCCTGAATATGCTGATCCGCAAAGGGATTAATGAAATCCTCCCCCTGATTGGGTTCGGGTTCATCGTCACTTGAATCAGTATCAGCAGCATCTTGAGAAGGTCCCGGAGCATCTGTTGTATCAACATTCGATCTAGGCATGAACTCGCCTTCATCATCACCATTTATCACTGTTTGAATCAGCTGAGACTCATCTGCATTGGAAAACTCAGGAATATTAAATGATTTAAAAACACTTTCATAATCATATAATATAGCTGGTCCACTCGTTGACTGTTGAGGTTTGTAAGAAGTGATTTCAACATTAAACACAACCTCAATTTTACCAGTTTTTAGATTAAAAACCCTTTTATTCGGTGCGCCAGGTACGTAACCTAGAAAGTAGCCCTCGTCAGCCACCTCACCGAATTTTTGTTTAACTTTATTTCGCACTATGGTGCAGGGTAATCCAAATGGTTCAAAGCCTTCTAAGTTTGGTTTCTTGTTAAACATTAATTCATGACAAGTCTTGTTAAAACGTTTAACAGTCAACACTTTGTTTAGGACGTAGCAAGCTGTATTCACAGCTTCTCCCCAGAAAAGAACTGGTAGCTTAGAATCTGAAAGCATCGTCCTAGCGGCTTCAATCAACGTCCTGTTTTTCCTCTCAGCAACTCCATTCTGTTGAGGCGTATAAGGAGCAGAATATTGATGTTCAATTCCCTTGCGAAGACAGTAGAGATCCAGAATACGATTCTTGAACTCCGTGCCATTATCACTCCTTATCCTCTTGATCTTTGCATCATGGACGTTTTCCAATTTTGTAAAAAGATCTATCAGCATCTCTGCTGTCTCATCTTTTGTACCTAAAAAGAAAACCCATGAATAACGTGAGTAATCATCAGTGACAACCAAACAATAGTACTTTCCACCTATGCTCCTCACGTTCACTGGACCGAATAAATCCATGTGAAGTAATTCGTAAGGGGCATCTATGGAATTTACTGTTTTAGATTTATGAGGTTTCTTGTGTTGTTTTCCCTTTTGACATGGAAGACATTTGTCTTCCACTTGAAACCTCCGCAATGGAACCCCTTTCACTAGCTCATTTTTAACAAGATAGTTCATTTTGCGATAGTGAATATGGGCCATGCGTCTGTGCCACAACATCGATTCAGCTTCAGATGCTTTTGATAGTAAACACGCCACCACTGCAGTTGGATCCTTAGCACCCATGTCCATGACATAAGTGTCATTTCTCCTTGGCGCTCGCATCACTATCCAATCGTCCGGTATCTTCAAACTTGGTTTCAACACTAATGCTTCATTCTTGGTAAAATGGACCGAGTGACCCTTGTCGCAGACTTGTGACACGCTCATAAGATTGTGTTTAAGCTGCTCAACATAGTTCACTTTGTCCAGTGTGATCTTCCCATTGGTCACCTTTCCTCGGCCTGTAATTCTACCACCTTTTGCACCCGCAAAATTCACTTGTCCTCCATCATATTCTTCAAATTCAGTCAACAACCTCGCATCCCCCGTCATGTGCCTGGAGCAGCCACTATCAACATACCACAAGTTGATAATCCTCCTTAGCAGCTCCTGCACACACCAACCAAGAAATTAGTTAGATTGGGGGACCCAAGCCTTAATGGTCTTGGGTCGTCCAAATTCACCAACCACCGGAACGTCCATCCAATATCCATTACTCCTAACTGGAGTCTTGGATCTTAGACCTGTTGGAAATTGATTTTGACTTCCACTAGGTCTTTGGTCCTGAGGGTCCCTATGTGTGTTTGGACTATTTGACCTTTGAAAATTTTGATTTTGATTCCAAGAAGCATTATAGTTATAATTTCTAAAGCCATTGTTATAAAAATTTCGACTACCATTATTTTGGTATCGATTTTGATATTTACCTTGACTTCTGAAATTATTTGTATTTTGATTGTTCATTCTTGGTGAACTGCTTCTAGGTCTCTCAAATCTGCCTGGTGGAGATCTAGGCTGAAATCTAGGTTGATTTCTTTGAAAACGAGGAACTTGTGGAGTTCCTTTTTCAGCCTTATCCTCACCAACAACAACTGGATCTGGTTGCTTAGGAGCAGATTTCTTAGGAGAGTTGGACTCTCTCTCCTGCTTATCACCATTTTTCTCTGGTGACTTCTCTCTCTTCCTCTCATTCACCTGTGCTTCATTCGTTTTGTTAGGACAGCAGCTAGCTACATGTCCTTTGGTGTGACATTTGAAGCATGACATCCTTTTCGAAGACTTCTTATCTGAAGCCTTTGAACTAGATTCAGGTTTTGATGATGATGGCACAGAAGGATTTGGTTTAGTTTGCTTAATTTCAGAATTTTCATTGTTTTTATTTTTAGCAAACTCTACGTTCGATTCATTTTCAATAACAGCTGTTTCGTTTTGCATGTCACTTCCTTGAACAAAACTAATCTTTTTAACAGAAGTTGAGTTTTTATTCCTAGGTTGTGAGGTTTTCGTTTTCAAAACAGGTTTGCTGTTATTATCCTTCTTAGCATCACCTCTCTCAGACTCATCACCTCGACTTGCTGTGGAACTGCTTGGTGCTGTTGACCTAAACTTTGTTAGCTCATCTTCATCAGGTAGGAATGAATAATCATGACTAAGAGGAGGTGGGACTTCATTATAGCCTTGGTATCCCACACTAGTCTTGTCATTACTCTTCTTTAACCCACCCATCATATGTTTCATAACAAAAGCAGAATCCCTGAATTGACCCAATTTCTTTTCAAGTTCAACAATTTTGAGTTGAGCATCTGACAACTCTTTGTTTTTATCAGAAATCTCTTTTGTTTTTTCAGCCATCATGTCATGAGCTAAGTCAATGACTTGAAGTTTTTCATTTAATTTGCAGGTTACGGCTTCAAGTTCACTTTCATAACCTTTTATTTTCTTCAAGTATGACGTTTCGTTTCTTTTAGCAAAAAAGTTTGATTCTTTAATGTTAGACATTTCGCTTACCAAACTTTTGTTTTGTGCAGACAACCTGTCAACCTCACCCTGCAGTTCACGACATTTTAAACACACAGAATTAGATTTTACCTCTCCTGTTTGTTTGTCAAGGTTGGCCATTAGAGCAGCAAGCTGAGCTTGCAATTGTTTATACTTAGCATCCTTTTCCTCAGCTTCTCTTTCATATTCTGACTTTTGTTTTTCATCTTCAGCACCTGTTGTCTGATCTACCTTTACCTCAGCATCCACTTTCACTTCAGCATCCACCTTCACATCAGCATCCACCTTCACATCAGCATTCACCTTCACATCAGCATCATCTACTTTAGCTTCACCATCATCGATTGGAGTAATCTCTGCCATGAATGCTTGAGAGACATCCCCATCATTTTCTAAGTGAATGCTCCAATCATATGAACCCTCTCTTGCAGTAGAGATCAACGCCTTTGAGCTAGAGTTGTTTGATGCATTCCTGTTGTTTGAACTCTGGCTCGAATTATCTTGCTTTAGTTTCTGACATTCCCTAGCAAAGTGCCCATAACTTTGACAATTAAAGCACCTCACTTTGGTCTTGTCGAAACCAACGCTCCTTCCCACAAATTTTCTTCCTGTTCTGTTCATGAACCTTTTCACACGCCTAGAAATCATGGCCATTTGCCATTGCAAATCCATCTCTTCAAGATCATCAGGGTCAATCTGATCATAGTCTTCATCTAAAGTAGCAGGATCAGAAATCTTTCCCTGAATATAGTTTTCATAGGAAGCAACAAACGAAGCAAGTAGAGCCAGATGCTCTTCAGCAGACTTCACACTCATTGGCATTGACTTAGCAGTAGTACTCTGCTTAGAAGCTGACGATTTCTTAACTCCTGATGATCCTCCTGAAGCAGCAACAAAACACACATCACCATCCTGATTCACCATAACCTGCTCATTCTCACATGATAAAAACGCAGTAGCAGAGTCGCTAGAAGCGTTGTGAGATGAAGAAGATGTAAGCCCATTGTACACTGCCGGATCTTGAACCTGATCATATCCAGTATCTTTCTTCTTCATGCTGAGCTCATAAGCTCTCAACTTTCCTACAACCTCTTCAAGCTCTTTTGTTTCATAATCTGCTTCACCCTTGATCATTAAAGTGTAGATATCCCACTTAGTAGGCAAAGCATCTAGCAGCTTGTCATTTTTCTCTACGTCAGAATAGCAATCGATCTCATAATTGTCCATTTCTGACATCAGATGGTAGTAACGTGTGATGACGTCTTCAAGTGACTCATGCTTCATGTACTTGAAAACAGCAAACTGCTTCTTCAGTAGATCAATCTTGTTCTTCTTGACATCAGCATTACCAGCGTATCTTTTCTCCAAAGCATCCCACATATCCTTTGAGTTAGTGTACTTTTTGAAGGTATGTTTGATGCTATCAGGCAACGACATTTTGATTGCAGCCAAGGCTCTCTTTTCAGCCTCATCCATCTTTTTATCATTGTCTTGCATGTTCACATATTCTGTTCGACGTTGTCTGCCCTCAAAATCGTGTGTTGGATTCACGTAACCATCTTCGATGCATATCCACATGCGCGTATCCTGATCTTCAATGAAGGACTGAAAACGATCCTTCCATGTCAGATAGTTTTCCACCTTCATCATCTTAGGTGGTTTGTTGGTAGTACCAACCTCATGCTCCATCTTCAACAACTCGTTCAAAGTAGACATGTTTGACATTTTAACGTTAACAGATTGAGAAAACCGTACAAAATTTT
The DNA here is from genome assembly GCF_002127325.2 of Helianthus annuus. Classification (NCBI taxonomy): domain Eukaryota; kingdom Viridiplantae; phylum Streptophyta; class Magnoliopsida; order Asterales; family Asteraceae; genus Helianthus; species Helianthus annuus. The sequence continues at coordinate 25,021,109 of NC_035443.2, read as the reverse complement.
TCCGAAAACAGTGGTTACCAAATTACACCGTTAGAATCGTCTCGAAAAGACGAATCCAATGATATATAATGTCAAAGACCGAAATCGGGATTTTCCGACGCTTGCCAATGGAAATTCCACCCCTTAAAACCTCTACTAATTTCGCTAGGTACTTAGCTAAATTCGCTGGTTTAATTTCGCAGGTTAGCTTCGCTGACAAGTCAAGTTCGCTGGTTTGCAACTAGTTCAAATTCGCTGATCAAGTTCGCAGGTTCGCTGGTCAACTTCGCTCCAAATCCGCCAAATTCGCTGGTCAAATTCGCTATTACGACGACCAGTAAATTCGCCGAAACCGAGATAATTTCGCTGTGGAAAGTTATTCGGTTACCAAAGTCGCCTTTGGATTTAAGTTCGCCGATGACCGAGTTAAATAAATCACAAATTCGCTGATAAATATGCTGGATCAGTCAATTTCGCCGGTCAGTCAAATTCGCCCAGTACACCTAATTTCGCCAGTCAGTAACTATGGAAACTCAATCTGCACGAATTTTTTATGATTTTCTGGATTCTGCTAACACAAATCTGCAAAATCAAAACACCAAATCAGCAACTAAAAACCCGAAATTATGAAGAACTGATTGAATAAACACGAAGAACACGAAGAACAATCTTCGAATTCTCAATCCTTTTCAGCCAAAATCCTTCAACCAGTCAATCAGAAACTATCCTGAAAACCTGCAAATCAGCAAACAAACAACCAGAATATCAAATCAGCCAACAAAAATCAAAAATCAGAATCAAAACACACAAAAATTTCGAAAATCTCAAAACCCTAATTTTTCAGGTTTCAAATTTTCGAAAATTCTTCCTTGTTTCTGCAGCAAACAATTCTGAACCGAGCAATCAAGAGCCTAACGCTCTGATACCAATTGTAGGTCCCCTTGAGTCTATGGATCTTTCACAGAATCGTCTATCTAACCTAGAGTGCGGAATCCTCTAGATCAGATTGTAGCAGAAAATGTGTAGGAAACTGAAACAGCAATTCAATCAAACCGGGTTTTCTATTGATTATCAATCACAAGGAATTACAATCAATCCAAAACCCTAACACTCTCTCAAATTCGTCCAAACCCTAATGTTCTCATGAATTTTGCTCTCTAATAACTGTTTTGGCTGATTAACCTAAACCCTAATGTTTAACCTTGTTTATATAACACAAGGTTCACAACTGGGCTAGGTTAAAGACTTCTGGGCTGCGAATTGGACAGGCCCAATTCGCCCCCCATCACCCAATTCTTTGGGTTTAGTTAGCCCAAACATTACAACTAACTATTACAAAGCTAAACCCGCTAACTGTTTATCGTTTAACTAATTACAAGATATCCAAAGACCAAATCTAAGCTGTTGTCACAAACATGCACCAACACGTTCGATCGGTCAGCAGCCCGTTCGGCTGGGTACTTCAACGAGAGCAAATCCTCAGCAGGATGTCACTTGATCAGACAACAGTTCGATCGGGTGGCACTCCTAGTGCATTGAACATGTTGAAAAAGTCGATTAAGTGTTAAAGCTCAAGTATCTCATGATCCGAAGAGTAATCCGATCGGATGGCAGTCCGATCGGTTAGCAGTTCGTTCAATACTCAAACTTTAGATGAGGTTGGTTAAGTGTGGGTCCCATAGTGCAAGCTGTTCGGTTGACTGGCCGTTCGGGTGGTTAGTTCGTTAAGCGTTTAGTTAGCTTTGTCGCATTGTTACTTCCTATAGTTCACAGTCGTAAAGTGATACGTAGCGATAAACATGCGATTACTGCGATTGCAATTAATTACTCCACATAATACAACTAACGTAAAACATAAAATAACTAACTACAGTTAAAGAAGTCAAAACATGGATTGAGCGAGGGGAGACAGATTGCAATTAGCAATCTTTTCTTCCTTTGACTTCAATCTTGACTTTGACTTTGACTTTCGAAACACTGGGGTGTTACAGCCTCCCCTTGTTTAGGGAATTTCGTCCCGAAATTAGTTTGAAGCCGTAAACAGCTGCGGGTTCTTCGCCTTCATGTCGCTTTCGAGTTCCCAAGTGAACTCCGCGCCTCGTTTTCCTTCCCATCGGACTTTCACAATAGGAATGCGCGAGCGTCTGAGCTGTTTGGTTTGGCGATCCATGATTTCGACAGGCTTCTCCACGAAATGTAGTGTTTCGTTTATTTGAAGGTCATCGAAAGGCACAATTAAATCATGCTCAGCCAGGCATTTTCGGAGGTTTGACACATGGAAAGTCGGGTGGACGTTACTGAGTTCCTCCAATAGTTTGACTCTGTAGGCGACTTTTCTAATCCTTTCCAGAATCTTAAAAGGTCCAACATATCGAGGCGCTAGTTTCCCTTTCTTGCCGAATCTGACCACACCCTTCCAAGGTGATACCTTTAGGAGTACGTAGTCGCCAACGTCAAATTCAAGGGGCTTGCGTCGTCAATCGGCGTAACTTTTTTGTCTACTTCAAGCTTTCGACAAGTTGTCTCGAATTTGGAGGACTTTATCGGTCGTTTCTTGCAATAGCTCAGGACTGGTTAGTTGCGAGTGACCGATCTCGTGCCATACAATAGGCGATCGACATCTTCTTCCGTATAGAGCCTCGAATGGTGCCATTTGGATGCTGGTATGATAACTGTTGTTATACGAGAATTCAACTAACGGCAGGTATTTATCCCAATTACCACTGAAGTCTATAACACACGAATGGAGCATGTCTTCAAGAGTACGGATCGTTCTCTCAGTCTAACCGTCAGTTTGAGGGTGGAATGCGGTACTCAGGTTAAGCGTAGTACCAAGAGCAACTTTAAACGTTTCCCATAGTCGCGAGGTAAACCGAGCATCACGGTCAGAGATGATGTCGCGAGGCGTCGGATGATTATAAATGATCTCATCGGTGTAGATTCGGGCTAATCGTTCTACATTGTAGTCTTCTCGTATTGGCAAAACGTGGGTTGATTTGGTTAAACGATCAACAACAACCCAAATGCTGTCGTGACCTGATGACGTGTGTGGAAGCTTTGTTATGAGTCCATAGCTATACTCTCCCACTTCCACATAAGGATTGGGGGTTGCTCGAGTAAGCCAGAGGGCCTTTGATGTTCAGCCTTGACCCTTGCACAAGTTAGGCACTTCCCAACCTAGAGAGCAATATCCCTTTTCATACCCGGCCACCAGTACTTGTAATGAAGATCCTGGTACATTTTGTCGGCACCGGGATGAATAGAATACTGAGATTTGTGGGCTTCATCCATCAAAATCTGTCGCAAATCGGTCGGCTTAGGGATCCAAATTCGGTCCAGAAAGTGGAATATCCCATTCGACTTGTTTACCAGTTGAGCTCCATCGTGGTAGATTCGTTCCATCTTCAAAGTGCGCTCATTATTTGCGGATGATGAGCAAATAACTCCGTCTGCTGAGCGCGTCGGCAACAACATTTGCTTTGCCTGGGTGATAACGAATCTCACAGTCGTAATCGTTGAGAAGTTCTACCCATCGGCGTTGACGCATATTAAGTTCCTTCTGATCAAATATATGTTGTAGACTCCTATGATCGGTGAAGATCGTACACTTGGTACCATATAGGTAGTGTCGCCAAATCTTTAACGCAAAACAACCACGCCTAGCTCGAGATGATGGGTTGTATACTTCTTCTCGTGGATTTTGAGCTGACGAGATGCGTAAGCTTTAACCTTGTCCCGTTGCATAAGAACACAACCAAGACCAAGGTTGGAAGCATCACAATAGACAATGAAGCCATCGTTTCCGTCGGGAATAGGAGCATTGCAGAGCATGTGCTTGAGGGTTTGGAAGGCAGACTCTTGTTCGGTTCCCCAATCAAAAGGCTTGTCCTTATGCGTGAGAGCGGTGAGCGGCATAGCGATCTTTGAGAATCCTTCGATAAATCGTCGATAATAGCCCGCTAGTCTGAGAAAAGAACGGACTTCAGATGGGTTCTTAGGTGTAATCCAGCTCTTAACTGCTTCAATCTTTGCAGGATCGACATGAATACCTTGACTATTTACGATGTGACCAAGATATTGAACTTCCTCCAACCAGAATTCGCACTTGGAGAACTTGGCGTAGAGTTAATTCCCCTGGAGTAACTCGAGAACCAAACGTAGATGTTGCACGTGTTCGGCTTTCGAATTGGAATAGATCAAGTCATCGTCGATGAATACGATGATGAAACGGTCTAGAAATGGCTTACACACGCGATTCATCAGATCCATGAAAACCGCGGGTGCGTTGGTTAAACCAAAAGGCATAACAACGAACTCATAGTGGCCGTAGCGAGTGCGAAAAGCGGTTTTGGGTATATCTTCCTCTTGAATGCGTAGCTGGTGATAGCTTGAGCGTAGATCGATCTTTGAGAAACACGTAGCACCTTGTAGCTGATCAAACAAATCGTCAATGCGAGGCAGGGGATAGCGGTTCTTAATGGTTAGCTTATTCAATTCCCGATAGTCGATGCACATTCGGAACGACCCATCCTTCGTTTTGACGAAAAGGACTGGCGCGCCCCAAGGAGAGGTGCTCGGGCGAATGAAGCCTTTCTCAAGCAATTCCTGGAGTTGGTTTGAGAGTTCACGCATTTCGGATGGCGCGAGTCGGTAAGGGGCTTTGGCAACAAGGTTGGCTCCAGGAATGAGGTCAATTCGAAAGTCGATTCCCGACTTGGAGGTAAACCAGGAAGATCATCAGGGAACACCTGAGGAAATTCGCGGATCACAGGGACGTCTTTTACTTCAATCTTTCTTTTCTTTTCCTCCTCCGCTACTACAATGTTAGCCAAGAAAGCTCTGTATTCCTTGCGGAGATACTTGCTAGCTTGGACACATGACATGAGCTTGAGACCTTTCGAAGCAGTTTCGCCATAGACACATAATAAATCACCATTTGCGAGCGAGAATCGAATCATCTTGTCGAAGCACACAACTTCAGCATGGTTTTCGCGAAGAAAGTCCATGCCTACTATTACGTCGAAACTTCCTAGTTGCATTGGAATAAGGTCGATCGGGAAGATGTGATTGTTGAGCTCAAGAGTACAATCACGAAGGATAGAATTTACGGCGACAGTTCTTCCGGTTGCGACTTCAACATCGAATGTCGAGGAGAGATAGGAGTGCTTACGACTAAGGAGCTTTTCAAATTCGAACGACACAAAGCAATTATTGGCTCCAGTATCAAACAAACATGATGCATAAATGCCATTCACAAGGAACGTACCATTGATCACGTTGTTGTCGGTCTGGGCTTGGCGCACGTTGATATTGAAAGTTCTGGCGCGTGCGGCTTGTTGCTGCTGCTGAGGCTGCTGCTGCTGCTAGTGAGGCGGCTGCTGCTGCTGCTGGGGCTCTTGCTTCATGACCCTGTTCGGGCACATGTTTGCAAAGTGGTTAGAATCACCACATGCGAAGCAGACTCGGGCGTTGACCGCGGGTACCTGAGCCGCTTGATGACCTTGCGGGGCTGGGAGCAGATCTTGATGAGCAGTTGCAGGAGCTGTGGTGTTGCGGGGACCAGTACGGCAGTTGGCAGTAAAGTGGCCGTACATGTTGCAGTGGGCACAGAAACGACAGGCGAGACCCACCGGATGGTGATAAGAGCATGTTGAGCAAACCGGGTGGGGGCCTGTGTATGCGCGTTTTGCTGGTGGTGCATAAGTAGTTGGTGTTGGACGGTGATGGTGCTGCTGCTGGGCCGGTACGGCCTGAAGAGAAGCAGCAGTGGTAGTGACAGCACAGTTCTTGTTGCTGGAGCTGTTGTTGTTGTTCTTCTTTCTTCGGCGTGAGGACTTTGACGGTTGAGCGGCAGCGGTTTTGGCAGTTGGAGCGGCGGTGGTAGCTTGATGCAGGTGCATCGAAGTTTTATCCCAGACACCAGCCTTGACCCGCTTGTTATTGATTTCAATGGTGTAACACCCCGTGTTTTCGAATGTCAAAGTCAAAGTCAAAGTCCAAGTCAACTTTGACTTCTTTGACTGTTAATGATCTTTTTACTTTTGTATTATGTGGAGTAAGTGTTGTATAAATGAAATGATCGAATGTTTAATCAATACGACCGATTTACGACTTTGAATAGTAGGAAGTAACAATGCGATAAAGTTAATCAATCAATAATCAAGTTAATCAATTCATCAATCAAGCTCGAGACTCGAATTATGTGAACTCTGGTGTTGTTATACGTGTGTGTGTGCCTTATGTGTTACTTGTGCGTGTTTACTTATATGCTTGGTGTGGTACTCAAGCGAATCAATCGAAAATCGAATCGAAACTCGAAAAGCAATCGAACCCAATCGAAACCGACATCGAAACGCGAAATGTAGATGCTTGCATGTAGATATAGTGGTTGGGACTGAAAGTAATTTGACTAGGAACCCTATCGTATTCGTACCATTGTTCCTCGAAATCGAAACATCGAAAATCGTCACGAAATACTCAAAGTGTGTCGCGGATCGAACAGGAGGCATCCTGATCGAACAGGCCAGCCGATCGGCTAGCATCTTCCTAGCCGATCGAGCAGCCCACTCGATCGGAGCTCCTGGCCGATCGGCTGCCACTTTCCTCTTTTGGAGCCTATAAATAGGGCTGTCATTGTCACACTTTCTATTTTTGGAAAGCTCTGACCGAACCAGCCATCTTCTTCACCTTTTCTCAGATTTCTCTCAACTCCGGTAAGTTTTCGCTCTAATTCTTGTACGTTTCTGATCATTACTTGATTCTACACCTTTCTATCTTTCAAAACTTGGATTCTAACCGTGAAATCACCAAGATCTAAGTGTTCTTGAGTGATGTCATCATGGTGTTCTAGAAGAACATCAAACTTTGGCCTCATTCAACCATGATTAGCTTAGATCTAACCGATTTCCACACAAACAAGTTAAGATCCATCAAAGATCTAAACATCCACAAGTGGTGAAGGATTGAAAGAAGGAATCCCAACTTTCTTTCAACTCTTTTACACTCAATGCCTTCAAACCGTTAGAAACGGAGCTTGAACCGCCTAACTAATCATTCTAACAGTTAAAAGGTTCAAGATTCGGATTCTATGTACAAGGTTCACCGACAATGGGTTAAACTCTAAACCAACGTTCCGAACCGTTCATTGGCCGAACTTGGGTGATTCATGTCCGAGCCAAAGAAACAGGTAGGAACGGAAGGTATCACAGTTCAACTCGTTGTCAAGATACCTTAAAGAATGACAAATAATCAAACAGCCAAGTGTTAGACGAAAGGCCGACCAGGTCAGACTTGCTGGCCGAACGGCTAGGCTGTTCGAACAGCCCAGCCGATCGGACATACCAGCCGATCGACCGGGCCAGCCGATCGGCTAGCACATGGTCCCACACTTTTTAAATCTCATGAAGCATAGTATCGAGGGAGGGATGTTCGATTGAACTGCGTTTGGTGAACATTACTCTTCGGATCATGAGATACTACTCTTCAACATTTAATCGTTTTCACAACTCGTTCGTATCAGGGAATGCCAGCCGATCGAACAGTCAGTTCGATCGAGCTACATTCTGTTGTGAACCACTTCTAAAATTTCCCAGCCGATCGGTTAAGCCGGCCGATCGAACGGACCGTTCGATCGATCGACCTGAAAGGTAAGGACATTTTTGTGTTCTCATATACTACAACGAAAACTTCAAAAGTTCAAATCCTCAAACACAAACATACCGTAGGAAGAAACAATCCACTCGAATGGCAAAGCCGATCGAGCCTACCGGCCGATCGAACAAGACTGTCCAATCGGATATGCCAGCCGATCGAACAGACTGTTCGATCGAGCCTGCCGTTCGATCGACCAGCCCATTTGATCCATTCACACTTGTCTTATTTTTCCACGTTACTCATTGTTATGCTATCGAACTATTCAGGCTAACCCTACTCTCAGCGCTCCCTTCAATCCATAATCAATCACTGTGAGTATACTCGATCCCTTTTGCTTTTAGCACTTTTGGGTGTTACATACGTTGCTTATGTCAAAACACAAACGATCACACTACTCAAACTATTTGAACGCTAACCAATATGCATGTATTACGTGACTTAATGAACAATCTGTTTCGCTCAGTGCCGCGCCCCGATGATTCCGCCATCGGTTGGGGTATGACAGATTGGTATCAGAGCCATAACTATAGGGAATTAGGTTAGACACGACCTAGTCCGAGTCGCTGTCTTAGAGACCTAGACTATAGTTAGGAACCAATAGACCCAGTTTATGTGCCTTATTCTGTAATTCTTCACTATCACTGCACTCAAATTTTCAACTAAAGTCAGGCCATTCGGTCAGGAATAGGTGTGAAAACCGCAAACTCCCGACTAAATTTCCTGACTTTTGGGGATTTTACTCCTTCATTTCGACATTTACGCCAATAAACGAGGAGAATTATACCAAATCAGGAGTGAAATCCATATTTTGATGAATAATCTCCTCAATTTTTGCTAAAACAAGGAAGAAATTGCTAAGCCAGGGGTGAAACCCTAACCTTGGCAGTTTGTTCCGAGTATTATTCCATCACACCAAGGCATTCGACGGACTCCAACGACCTGAACTCACAAGTATGACCTAGGGAACACGTGTGGAATGCCCAAGAATCGAGGCAGAAACACGACCTCTGGAGTCGAAAATGATGACAAGTCTACTGTGAATAGTCGAGTTGCCTTGGGTAGTCGTTGTCTAGTAGCCGCAGACAATCTATCTCTCGATTTTATGTGTTTCGACTCTGAGAACCGCAACCGTGTACTTTGGTGACTCGTTGATTTTTATGTGTTTATGTGTGCTTTCTCTGTTTTGTGTTTATATCTTGGATATTATTCGATTTTGCTATTATTTCAATTGACACACACGACTCGCATTTACTGTTCTATCTCAATTCGACATCCAGTTGTCGCAACTCTAGACGATATCATACTATGTTATGCTATACGACTAAGTTAGGCTAATACGATGCTATTCGACATGCTAATCGAACGACACGCGAGCTTTGAGGGATAGGTTTCTGTTTTCTGACTGCTTCAGTGATTAAGTGCCTAGGTATTTACGTGTTTCTGTGTTTTGTGCTCTAAGTACTTATGTGCTTCTGTGCTTCTGTGTTCTATGTGCTTATGTGCTTCTCTGCTTGTGTGATTCTGTGCTCTGTGTACTTCTGTGCTCTCTGACTGTGTGTATCTGCGATTATGTGCCTATATGTTACGTGATATGTGATTCGACGTGATTCTAAGCTTTAGACAGTATTAGACGTGTGAGGTGAGATTCGATTTCGTTGTGTTGAGTCTCGTGACGATGTCTAATGCAGACCATGTCGTCGTCTAGATCCCGACACCGTTTGACTCGCCAAGAAAAGAGAGACCGACGCCTCGCTGCTATCATCTCCAAAACCGTAGCGAAAGCTGTGAGTGAGGTGTATGAAAACGCTAGCAAGCCGTCAAAAGAATCCCAAGCTGAAAACCCTAAGGATTCAAGCAAGACTGCTTTCAGCTTCAAGCAGTTCAAAGCATGCGGACCAAAAGAGTTCACTGGCGAAGATGGTCCTACAGCCATGTTTCACTGGTTCGACTCAGTCGAAGTCACTCTGCGCCAGAGCGGATGTCCCAAACATCTCCGCACTCTCAATGCTACAGGCGTCTTCCAATCCCGTGCTCTAGACTGGTGGACGGCCGAACGAAACAAGCGCGGAAATGATGCAGCTTACGGGCTAACATGGAAGGAGTTGAAGGCAATTATGATCGACGAATTCTGCCCTCCTCATGAACGCCAAAAGCTGGAGGATGAGTTCTGGGGAATCAAGCAGAAGGATGGAGACAACGCTGCTCTCACTGCCCGCTTCAAGCAGCTTAGCATCATCTGTCCTGATCAAGTCAAGACCTCAGATCAAGCCATCAAGAAGTACATTCGAGCTTTGCCCGATTGTGTAGCCGACTTTGTTCACGCCGCCAAGCCAGCAACGATCGAAGAAACCTACCTACTCGCCGCTGAGATTAATGACAAGCGAGTGAAGTCTGGTTTTTGGGATAAGCAAACCAAGTCCCTGCATCAAGCCACCGCAACACCCACCAACTCATCTGCTCAACCCTCCAAGTCATCGAGAAGAAAGAAGAAGCACAACAACAACAGCTCCAGCAACAAGAACTGTGCTGTAACGACCACTGCTGCTCCTCTACAGGCTGTACCAGCTCAGCAGCACCAGCGCTCAGCCCCAGTGATCAATGCACCGCCAGCAAAGCGTGTATACACAGGCCCTCACCCACTCTGCCCGACATGTTCGTATCATCATCCAGTGGGTCTAGCTTGTCGTTTTTGCGCTCACTGCAACATGTACGGTCATTTCACTGCGAACTGTCGCTATGGTCCTCGTCAAGCCCCAGTTCAAGCCACGGTCAACCAAGCTCTGCTCCCTGCCCCTCAAGGCCAACAGGCAGCTCAAGCACCAGCAGCTAATGCTCGAGTCTGCTTTGCATGTGGTGACCCTAACCACTTTGCAAACAGATGCCCGAACAGGGTGGTTAAGCAAGAGCCCCAGCAGCAACAACAGCAGCAGCAGCAACAGCAGCCTTAGGAACAGCAGCAAGCAGCCCATGCCCGAACCTTCAACATCAATGCCCGCCAGGCTCAGGCGGATAACAACGTGGTTAATGGTACGTTCCTTGTGAATGGTATTTATGCATCATGTTTGTTTGATACTGGAGCCGATAACTGCTTTGTGTCATTTGAATTCGAGAAGCTCCTTAGTCGTAAGCGCTCCTATCTATCCTCGTTATTCGAAGTCGCAGTTGCTACAGGAAGAACTATTGACGTTAATTCAGTACTCCGTGATTGTACTCTCAAACTCAACAATCACATCTTCCCGATCGAGCTTATTCCGATGCAACTCGGAAGTTTTGACGTCATAATAGGCATGGAATTTCTTCGTGAAAACCATGCTGAAGTTGTGTGCTTTGAAAAGATGATTCGATTCTGGCTCGCGAATGGTGATCTTCTATGTGTATACGGTGAAACAGCGTCAAAAGGCCTCCAACTCATGTCATGTATTCAAGCCAGCAAGTATCTCCGCAAGGAATACCGAGCCTTCTTGGCCAATATTGTAGTAGCGGAGAAGGAAAAGAAAAAGAAAGTTGAAGTCAAAGACGTTCCAGTGGTTCGTGAATTTCCTCAGGTGTTCCCTGACGATCTTCCCGGACTACCACCGAGTCGTGATATCGACTTTCATATCGACCTCATTCCTGGAGCTAACCCCGTTGCCAAAGCCCCTTACCGACTCGCACCATCCGAAATGAGGGAACTCTCGAATCAACACCAGGAATTACTCGAAAAAGGCTTTATTCGCCCAAGCACCTCTCCTTGGGGCGCGCCAGTCCTTTTTGTCAAAAAGAAGGATGGATCGTTCCGGATGTGCATCAACTATCGGGAATTGAATAAGCTAACCATCAAGAACCGATACCCCTTGCCCCGAATTGACGATTTGTTTGATCAGCTACAAGGTGCAGCATGCTTCTCTAAGATCGATCTACGTTCAGGATATCATCAGCTACGGATTCAAGAGGAAGACATTCCTAAAACCTCTTTCCGAACCCGTTATGGCCATTACGAATCTGTAGTTATGCCCTTTGGTCTAACCAATGCACCCGCGGTTTTTATGGACCTGATGAATCGCGTGTGTAAGCCTTACCTTGACCGTTTCGTCATCGTGTTCATCGACGATGTCTTGATTTATTCCAAATCGAAAGCCGAACACGCGCAACATCTACGTTTGGTTCTCGAGTTACTTCAGGGGGACCAACTCTATGCCAAGTTCTCCAAGTGCGAATTCTGGTTGGAGGAGGTTCAGTTTCTGGGTCACATCGTGAATAGTCAGGGTATCCATGTCGATCCTGCGAAGATTGAAGCTGTCAAAAGCTGGATTACGCCTAAGAACCCGTCAGAAGTTCGTTCTTTTCTCGGACTAGCGGGCTATTATCGACGATTCATCGAAGGATTCTCCAAGATCGCTGTGCCACTTACCGCTCTTACTCATAAGGACAAGCCTTTTGTGTGGGGAAACGCACAAGAGACTGCCTTTCAAACCCTCAAGCACATGCTGTGCAACGCTCCAATTCTTACGCTGCCCGACGGAAGCGACAACTTCATTGTCTACTGTGATGCTTCTAACCTTGGTCTCGGCTGTGTCCTCATGCAGCGAGACAAGGTTATAGCCTACGCATCTCGTCAGCTCAAGATCCACGAGAAGAACTATACAACCCATGACCTCGAGCTAGGCGCGGTTGTCTTTGCATTGAAGATTTGGCGACACTACCTGTATGGCACTAGGTGTACAATCTACACTGATCACAGGAGTATACAACACATCTTTAATCAGAGAGAGCTTAATATGCATCAACGCCGATGGGTAGAACTTCTCAACGATTACGACTGTGAGATTCGTTATCACCCAGGCAAGGCGAATGTGGTTGCCGACGCACTCAGCAGAAAGAGTTACGTGCTCAGTATCCGAAACATCCAAGCCCAGCACAACTTCGAAACCCTTATTCGTGAAGCTCAACATGCTTGCTTTAACGAGCGTACATTGAAGGAGGAGAGAATCTATCACGATGGAGCTCAATTGGTAAGCAAATCAGATGGGATATTCTATTATCTGGATCAAATTTGGATCCCTAAGTGGACAGAATTGCGAAAGATTATCATGAACGAAGCCCACAAGTCCCGGTATTCTATTCATCCCGGCGCTGACAAGATGTACCAGGACCTTCGCTATAAGTACTGGTGGCCGGGCATGAAACGGGATATCGCCCTCTATGTTGGAAGTTGCTTAACATGTGCAAGAGTCAAGGCTGAACATCAAAGACCTTCTGGCTTACTCGAACAACTGGCGATACCTATATGGAAGTGGGAGAGTATAGCTATGGATTTCATAACAAAACTCCCGCCCACGCCATCAGGTCACGACAGTATTTGGGTTATAGTTGATCGTCTAACGAAATCAGCCCACTTTTTGCCGATACGAGAAGACTACAAGGTGGAACGACTAGCCCAAATCTACACCGACGAGATCACTTGTAATCACGGTACGCCTCGTGACATCATTTCAGACCATGACGCTCGGTTCACTTCGCGATTGTAGGAAACGTTTCAAGCGGCCCTTGGTACGTCGCTTAATCTGAGTACTGCATTCCATCCTCAAACCGACGGACAGACTGAAAGAACGATCCGTACTCTTGAAGACATGCTCCGAGCGTGTGTCATAGATTTTGGCGGTAGTTGGAACAAACACCTGCCATTGGTGGAATTCTCGTACAATAACAGGTATCATGCCAGCATCCAAATGGCACCTTTCGAGGCTTTGTATGGTAGAAGATGTCGATCGCCTATTGTGTGGCACGAGATCGGTCACTCGCAACTAACCGGTCCCGAGATTTTACAAGAAACGACTGACAAAATCCACCAGATTCGAGACAATTTGGTAAAAGCTCGGAACAGACAGAAAAGTTACACCGATAAAAGACGCAAGCCCCTTGAATTTGAAGTTGGTGACTACGTACTCCTAAAGGTATCACCTTGGAAGGGTGTAGTCCGATTCGGCAAGAAAGGGAAACTCGCGCCTCGATATGTTGGACCTTTTAGGATTCTGGAAAGAATCGGAAAAGTCGCCTACAGACTCGAATTACCGGAGGAACTCAGTAACGTCCACCCAACTTTCCACGTCTCTAACCTTCGAAAATGCCTTGCTGATCACGATCTAATCGTACCACTCGACGATCTTCAGGTCAACGAAACGTTACACTTCGTGGAAAAGCCTGTCGAAATCATGGATCGCCAAACCAAGCAACTCAGGCGCTCTCGCATCCCGATCGTGAAGGTCCGATGGGAAGGCAAACGAGGCGCGGAGTTCACTTGGGAACTCGAAAGCGACATGAAGGCCAAGTACCCGCAGTTGTTTAAGTAAATAGATCTGAAGCATCAAATTGGTAAATCATGGCGTTGTGTAGCCTTCGACCTAATTTCGGGACAAAATTCCCTAAACAAGGGGAGGCTGTAACACCCCGTGTTTTCGAATGTCAAAGTCAAAGTCAAAGTCCAAGTCAACTTTGACTTCTTTGACTGTTAATGATCTTTTTACTTTTGTATTATGCGGAGTAAGTGTTGTATAATGAAATGATCGAATGTTTAATCAATACGACCGATTTACGACTGTGAATAGTAGGAAGTAACAATGCGATAAAGTTATTCAATCAATAATCAAGTTAATCAATTCATCAATCAAGCTCGAGACTCGAATTATGCGAACTCTGGTGTTGTTATACGTGTGTGTGTGCCTTATGTGTTACTTGTGCGTGTTTACTTATATGCTTGGTGTGGTACTCAAGCGAATCAATCGAAAATCGAATCGAAACTCGAAAAGCAATTGAACCCAATCGAAACCGACATTGAAACACGAAATGTAGATGCTTGTATGTAGATATAGTGGTTGGGACTGAAAGTAATTTGACTAGGAACCCTATCGTATTCGTATCATCGTTCCTCGAAATCGAAACATCGAAAATCGTCACGAAATACTCAAAGTGTGTCGCGGATCGAACAGGAGGCATCCTGATCGAACAGGCCAGCCGATCGGCTAGCATCTTCCTAGCCGATCGAGCAGCCCACTCGATCGGAGCTCCTGGCCGATCGGCTGCCACTTTCCTCTTTTGGAGCCTATAAATAGGGCTGTCATTGTCACACTTTCTATTTTTGGAAAGCTCTGACCGAACCAGCCATCTTCTTCACCTTTTCTCAGATTTCTCTCAACTCCGGTAAGTTTTCGCTCTAATTCTTGTACGTTTCTGATCATTACTTGATTCTACACCTTTCTATCTTTCAAAACTTGGATTCTAACCGTGAAATCACCAAGATCTAAGTGTTCTTGAGTGATGTCATCATGGTGTTCTAGAAGAACATCAAACTTTGGCCTCATTCAACCATGATTAGCTTAGATCTAACCGATTTCCACATAAACAAGTTAAGATCCATCAAAGATCTAAACATCCACATGTGGTGAAGGATTGAAAAAAGGAATCCCAACTTTCTTTCAACTCTTTTACACTTAATGCCTTCAAACCGTTAGAAACGGAGCTTGAACCGCCTAACTAATCATTCTAACAGTTAAAAGGTTCAAGATTCGGATTTTATGTACAAGGTTCACCGACAATGGGTTAAACTCTAAACCAACATTCCGAACCGTTCATCGGCCGAACTTGGGTGATTCCTGTCCGAGCCAAAGAAACAAGTAGGAACGGAAGGTATCACAGTTCAACTCGTTGTCAAGATACCTTAAAGAATGACAAATAATCAAACAGCCAAGTGTTAGACGAAAGGCCGACCGGGTCAGACTTGCTGGCCGAACGGCTAGGCTGTTCGAACAGCCCAGCCGATCGGACATACCAGCCGATCGACCGGGCCAGCCGATCGGCTAGCACATGGTCCCACACTTTTTAAATCTCATGAAGCATAGTATCGAGGGAGGGATGTTCGATTGAACTGCGTTTGGTGAACATTACTCTTCGGATCATGAGATACTACTCTTCAACATTTAATCGTTTTCACAACTCGTTCGTATCAGGGAATGCCAGCCGATCGAACAGTCTGTTCGATCGAGCTACATTCTGTTGAGAACCACTTCTAAAATTTCCCAGCCGATCGGTTAAGCTGGCCGATCGAACGGGTCGTTCGATCAATCGACCTGAAAGGTAAGGACATTTTTGTGTTCTCATATATTACAACGAAAACTTCAAAAGTTCAAATCCTCAAACACAAACATACCAGAGGAAGAAACAATCCACTCGAATGGCCCAGCCGATCGAGCCTACCGGCCGATCGAACAAGACTGTCCAATCGGATATGCCAGCCGATCGAACAGACCGTTCGATCGAACCTGCCGTTCGATCGACCAGCCCATTCGATCCATTCACACTTGTCTCATTGTTATGCTATCGAACTATTCAGGCTAACCCTACTCTCAGCGCTCCCTTCAATCCATAATCAATCACTGTGAGTATACTCGATCCCTTTTGCTTTTAGCACTTTTGGGGGTTACATACGTTGCTTATGTCAAAACACAAACGATCACACTACTCAAACTATTTGAACGCTAACCAATATGCATGTATTACGTGACTTAATGAATGCTTGTTGATTGTGTTTACACGTGGAATGCTGTCTACCTGCCTTAACGACGTAGTACTATAGTTTGGACTCAGCACCCGTTCACACGGGGGTTGTTAAGGACAATTACTTGCATGGATTACGGTGGTAATCATGTATTGCGAACCGTGTCGGACGGTCAACCCGCAGTCACTGGTATCGATAGGTCCATGTCGATAATTAACATGCTTCGTTTTCCTCTGTGTACGTGCTGGTTATGCGTAAACTATTCGAAATCTATATGCTATTATCAAACTTGTATGCTCACCCTTACATTTCATGTATTGACTTTATTTTAACGTGTGTGACAGGTGCTTAAGTTGCTAGGATGCTTAGGTGCGTGGTGATGAAATTGAGGCTAGGGAGTCTAGAAATAATAAACAGTTGTCTGTAATAATAAATCTGAGTTGTCGGAACAGAACTTCTTGTTTGGATGATTATCTGTAATAATATGTTTGTTTATTCGGGATACGGTATGGGACGTATCTTTAACTGGATTATATAAATAGTTGTTATGGAAACTTCTGAACAATCTGTTTCGCTCAGTGCCGCGCCCCGATGATTCCGCCATCGGTTGGGGTGTGACAAACGGCCAGTAAGTAGGTCTTTTCGATCGTCTTAGTCTTAGCCGCTTGCACGAAATCTGCAACACAGTCAGGCAGGGCTCGGATATACTTCTTGATTGCCATGTCAGAAGTCTTCACCTGATCAGGGCAGATGATGCTGAGCTGTTTGAATCAAGCAGTTAGAGCAGCGTTCTCGCTATCCTTCTGCTTTATGTGCCAGAATTTATCTTCTAACTTTTGGCGTTCATGAGGAGGGCAGAATTCTTCCAGCATGACCTCCTTGAGTTCGTCCCACGACAGACCGTAGGCTGCATCATTCTCTCGTTTGTTTCTCTCGGTCGTCCACCAGTCTAGTGCGCGGGACTGGAAGACGCCGGTAGCATTCAGAGTACGGAGGTCGTCAGGGCAACCGCTCTGTCGTAGAGTGACCTCAATGGAATCAAACCATTGGAACAAGGCTGAAGGGCCTTCCTCGCCAGTGAATTCCTTTGGCCCACAAGCCTTGAACTGCTTGAAACTGAAGGCAGCTTTGGGGTAGCTTTAGGAGCTTCGGTTCTCGACTCCTCAGATGACTTGCTGACGTTCTCGTAGACGTCACTCACAGCTTTTGCTACTTGTTTAGCGATGATAGCAGCAAGGCGTCTGTCTCTCTTTTCTTGGCGAGAAAGTGGGTGACGGGATCCTGATGACGGTCCAGTTGACATTGTCTGTAACAGACATCGTCATAGGTCTCAGACACATCATAATCGAATCTCACCTCACACGTCTAATACTTACTAAAGCTCAGGAACACGTTCCAACATGCAAATATATAATCACGAAATCACAAGTTCACATAGAGTCACGTAGGCACATTTGACACATAAGCACATAAGCACCTAAGCACATAAGCACGTAGAGCACAGAGGCATAGAAACACAGAAGCACATACGCACTTAGTCACTAGATGCAGTTAGAATACAGAAACCTATCATTCAAAGCCTGCGATTGCTTGATTATAGCGATCGCGTTTAGCACAGCGATTAGTATAGCATAAGCGTATAGTATGGCGAGCATCATAGCGTATAGCGTTTCCTTATAGCAGTAACGATTTGTTAACGTTTTGAGATAGAAGAGCAATGCGGGTCGTGTGTGTCGATCGTAGGGAGAGCAAAAATCGAATAAGTTTCCAAAATTTTAAACACGTAAGCAGGTAAATACACATAAAACACACAAAATCAACGAATCATGAGAGTGAGCAGTTGCGGGCTCAGAATCCAAAACACGTAAAAATCGAGAAGTAGATCGTGTGCGACTATTAGACATTGACTATCCAAAGTGGTTCGACTATTCTCAAAGACTTGTTATACACATTTTGACCTTTAGGATCGTGCTCCTGCCTCGATCCCTGGGCATTTGGCACGCCTCCTGTTAATCATATCGTGACTTCAGGTCGTTGGAGTCCGTCGAGACTTTGGTGAGAGTTTTGTAAAAACCAAATAAAGGTCGGAACAAGTCGTTAAGGTTAGGGTTTCACCCCTGGCTTAACAACTTCATTCCTATTTTTAATAAAATAGAGGAGATTATTCATCAAAATATGGATTTCACTCCTGATTTGGTATAATTCTCCCCGTTGATAAGTAAAATGCGGGTTGATTAAGCGAATCTTAGTCGAGAGTTTGCGGTTTTCACACCTAATCTCGACTAAATCGCTTCTTCATTATTGAAAATTCGAGTGCAGTGATAGTGTAATGTAAGCGAGAATAGCGAAGAATAGCAGTAAGCCCATACATAGCCCCTACTGGACATGCACGAGTCGGTCTGTTGGGTCCTAACTATAGACTAGGTCTCTAAGACATCGGCCCGGACTAGGTCGAGTCTTGCCTAATTCCCTATAGTTATGGCTCTGATACCAATCTGTCACACCCCAACCGATGGCAGAATCATCGGGGCATGGCACTGAGCGAAATAGATTGTCCAGAAGTTTCCATAACAATTATCATTACCAATCAATTTAAAGTAACATATCCCATACCATGCCTCAAAAGGTAAACAAATTATTACAGACAAAATCTAGGCAAATAGTTCTGTTCTGACAACTCAGATTTTCAAATAGAGAAATTGTTTATCTGCTTCTAGAGACTCCTGATTACATTAGTACAGACAACTATTTGTTGGCCTCTAGAAACTTATTCTAGCCTCGCTTTCCTAGCAGATAAGCATCCTAAACACCAGTCACATACGTTAAATTAAAAGTCAATACACATAGTGTAAAGGTGAGCGTACAAGTTTGATAATGGCATATAGAGTTCGAAATAGTTTACGCATCACCAGCACGTACACAGAGGAAAATGAAGCATGTTAATTATCGACATGGACCTATCGATACCAATGACTGCGGATTGACTGCCCAAGGCAGTTCGTAATACATGATCACCACCGTAATCCATGCAAATAATTGTCCTTAACAACCCCCGTGTGAACGGGTGCTGAGTCCAAACTATAGTACTATCGTCGTTAAGGCAGGTAGACAGCATTCCATGTGTAAACATCACAACAAGCATTCATTAAGTCACGTAATACATGCGGTAACGGTTAGCGTTTAAAGTATTGTGTAGTGTGTTCGATTGTGATTTTGTATAAGTAACGTATGTAACACCCAAAAGTGCATGAAGCAAAAAGGGATCGAGTATACTCACAGCGGTTGATGGATTGAAGGGAGCGCTTGAGAGTAAAGTTAGCTTGAATGGTTCGATAATATAATGATAAGTAACGCGTAAAACGGAAACAAGTGTTGATAGGTCGGTCAGCTGGTCGATCGGACAACAGTCCGATCGGATAGCCGATCGTGCAGTGACAATCCGGTTGGACGGTTATCCGGTCAGACGGTAGTCCGGTCGGATGACCGTTCGGGTGGATTGTTTCTTCCCTTGAGAAGGAGGTGTTTGTGTATGATGGCTTGACTTTTGAAGTTTTTGTTGTAGCATCTGAAAACATTGAAGTATCTCTACCTTCCAGGCCGGTCGATCGGTCGGTCGTTTGATCGGTCAGCAGCCCGTTCGGCTGGGTACTTCAACGAGAGCAAATCCTCAGCAGGATGTCACTCGATCGGACAACAGTTCGATCGGGCGGCACTCCTAGTGCATTGAACATGTTGAAAAAGTCGATTAAGTGTTAAAGCTCAAGTATCTCATGATCGGAAGAGTAATCCAATCGGATGGCAGTCCGATCGGTTAGCAGTTCGTTCAATACTCAAACTTTAGATGAGGTTGGTTAAGTGTGGGTCCCACAGTGCAAGCCGTTTGGTTGACTGGCCGTTCGGGTGGCTATCCGTTCGGACGGCAGTCCGATCGGACAGCACCCCGTCCTGGTCATCCCGTTCGTCTTACACTTGGTTGTTTTTGATTGTTTGTCTCGAGGCACTTTCGACAACGTGTTATCCAACATAACCCAATCTCGACCCTAGTAACCTGAGCGAACAGGAATCACCCAAGTTCGACCAGTTAACCGGTTCGCGACAGTTGTTCTTGATTAACCCGAAATCGGTGGTCTCGTTGACAGAATCCATATCTTGAGCCAACACATTACTAAGAACGAGTAGAGGTTAGAATGAGATCCGATTCTATCGGTTTTGAGTGCATTGGGTATAAAAGAGTTGAAAGAAAGTTAGAAAACATTCCCTCAATCCTTTTCACCGTGAATATGTTTAGATCTATGCAAGATCTTTGTTTATTTGTGTTGAAATCGGTTAGATTCAAGTTGTTCTTGGTGGATTGAAGCCAAAACATGAAGTTCTTCAAGAACCCATGATGACATCATCCTAGAACCCTTGAATCTTGGTGATTTCGCGGTTAGAAGTTAAGATTCAAAAGATAGAAAGGTGTAGGAGTGTGTGTAGATCAAGAAAGTACAAGATTTAGGACGAGATCTTACCGGAATCGAGAGAAATCTGAGAAAAGGTGAGGAACACGAGCTGGTCGGACAGAAGGTTTCCAAAAGTAGAAAGAATGAAAGTGACAGGAGTATTTATAGAGTTCCAAAAGAGGAAAGGGTTGGCCGATCGGCCAGGCAGCTCGATCGGACAGCCTGTCCGATCCGACGGTAGTTCGGTCGGATGGATGGTCGATCGGCTGGTTGGCTGATCGATCGGTCGCCTAGTTCGAGTGTTTGGTGCGACAAGTTTTGCTGTTTTGATTTCGATTGCGAGTGATGCAAATGCGACAGAGTTTACTATTCAAATTACTTTTAATCCCAACTATTCATATTGTGCACTATCTCTTCTCCACTAATTATCATACTATATCAACATACAATCATCCTTATTTCGTATTCGATTTGCGATTGCGATGAGTTCGATTGCGTTTCGATTGATTGCCACACATAACGTAAATAAACATGCACAAGTAACACATAAGGCACACACACACGTATAACAATCACCAAAATGCGTAATTCGAGTTGCGAGCGCGATGTTGATTAGATTAGTTCGTTTAGCGTTTAGTTAGGTTTATCGCATTGTTACTTCCTATAGTTCACAGTCGTAAAGCGATTCGTAGCGATAAACATGCGATTACTGCGATTGTAATTAATTACTCCACATAATACAACTAACGTAAAACATAAAATAAACTAACTACAGTCAAAGAAGTCAAAACAGGGATTGAGCGAGGGGAGACAGATTGCAATTAACAATCTTTTCTTCCTTTGACTTCAATCTTGACTTTGACTTTTACTTTCGAAACACTGGGTTGTTACAATCACCTCCATAATCTCATGCAAAGCTAGCAATTAAAGTCCAATACTTGAACTGACCGACCTTCTTGTGTCTTACTACAAGAAAAGGACACCTTAAGGTCTAATGGAGGATAACCCTAGTTCATAATTTGATTATAAAGATAGTTTATCTAACTACCTAATTTTTATCTTATTACTAATCGATCTTACAAGATTTAACTTGACGAACCCATAGTGACATAGGTTAGTTTCTCATTGTTATATTTATATAAATTCACTAAAATGTCCAAATAATGTAGTACACTTCACCATCTAAAAGTCATTATTATATTTCTCATAATATATATGTATATTTAAATATATATTTCTCATAATATATATTTAACTAAACGTGCAAATATTTGAAACTTGACAACAAATTCTTGCTTATGTTTTTAAAACTACTTTGAGTAACCATCAAGTTTGGTGCTTGATAATATATATGTTTTTGTATTTTTAGGAAATGTAGCTCGAAAATACTATTTATTATCACAAAATATATATTCAGAGAAAATGTTTCGGTTTCGGGTGAAATCAAATATCTATAGTGTTTTGAGTATTTAATCACCTGTATTTTATAAAACCACTTATATATAGTTACGAGAGTCATGTTTATATTTTATAAACATCTAGGTAGAATTTCCTCTATTTATGTTCAAACCAGACAACACAAGTTGTCTATATTTTTCCAACACTCAGACGTCCCAAAACACATTACCCATGATTTTGACTAAAACTACTTTTATTATCCAATACGCTTTACCTAAACTTTATACTTTAGGTAAATTATATATATGGTTAGGTTTACTTGTGAACAACCTCCTTGATATTGAACTATGTGAACTAATCCTAGTACTTGATTATCAATACACAAGAGTAAATCAATGGCCAGGATTTTGATCAAGATTTGAAGATGAAAATACACTAATGTATTTTACGATTTGATGAATTCACATATACACTAGTATTCACTCTAGAACTCCACCATATATATATACATATATATTCATTTAGATATATAAATAAATAACTATTTATATATTACCGGGCATAAATATCTATAGTCCAACATAAAGTTCCACAACTCGACTCAATCAATATTTTATTTATTTATCAAGTATCACTATCATCAGTTTATTTTATATTCACAAATTGGTTCGTTTGTTATTATATATATATATACACACACACAATATATATTAATCGGTTAACATGTAGGTTATACCTTTCAAGAGCCCTCATTCGCGTATTAACATGTAAACCCGTCTCGGTTTTCATGTTGACTCAATTTGACCACGTGACCCGAGACCCGTTTCACGCGAAAAGTACCAAAAACTGCCAAAACATCCATATGCAAGAAGATACAACAACAAAACCCAGAACCATAACACCCGAAACGCCGTCGGTCAACCACCACATCCATGGTCATGCTCCGAAACGTGTACGAAAAATATTTTTACATTGTGACGAAAGTGTTTCGTATAGACACTACATGTCGTTAGGACCTCAAAAATGTATTTTTTTTTTGTCAAAAATAGATGGTCAGAACCTTCTCCGGAGGTATGCCATAAGTCACCGGAATTTCTCCAGAGAATAATTTTTCTCAAAAACTTGTGTAGAAATCCTGAAACCTCCGATCTTGACATGCATGGAAAGAAAACTTTAAAACGAGCTCGCCAGAAAGTCGTCCGAGTTGCTATATCATCTTAACTGTTTCGATTTGGGTAAAACGGACCTCACCATGGTGTTTGGAACATCAAAATTAGTGGGAAAAGGTACTCTTGGCCGGAAACGGCCGTCGAAAAACCGCCGCCGCTCGGCGTGGCTGGCCGGGTTCTTTCATCGGAGCTTCAAGTTTTAGAGAGAGAATTGGGTGTAAAGAGAGAAAGTTGGGTGAAGAATGAGGATGATGGGGTGAAAATTAGTTTATATAAGGTCCTTAGGTGGAGTGGGCCTCAAGCCCACCAACCAAGCCCATCCTTCTTCAGCATAACATTGTAGGCAAATAGCTCTGTTTCAGCTCGTTCTCGTGTCAGAATTCTCGTTTTTTTGTGCAGATAGATTTCGATGCAAATAATTATATTTTCTATCCTATACATGTATACACACACACACACACACACACACATATATATATATATATATATATATATTAATCGAAAACTAAAAAAATAAAAAAAAATGTTTAAAAACAGTTAAAAAAGATAAAAAAAAATAAAACTTTTTTACAAAAACGATTTTTTAATGAAATTGGCTTCTACACGTCTTTATATGCAAAAACTCCAATTTAAAAAAATAATTTTAACATGTTAAATTGATTTTTTATGATATAATCAACATGTTAAATACTTGGTTCCCTACTTTTTTGATGTTCCACGTTAAACCTTACACTATTTATGTATGTGTATGTGTGTAAGTGTGTATAAGATCTCTAGATAGGGCTGTAAACAAAGTGAACGAACATGAACAGCGCCTTGTTCGTGTTCATTCGTTAAGGAAATAAATGTGTTCACGAACGGTTCATGAACACTTACCGAACGAGAAAATATGTTCGTGTTCGTTCATCGTATTCGTGAACGGTTCACGAACACAAACAAATTTGGCGAACGCGACGAAGGATAAAGATAGATGGCCCAGAGAGTAGCACTCGAACTTGAATCCCTTATCGTGGAACGGAGGTTGATCGTTTTCGCAGATGTAAATAATGAAAAATGAAAGGGAAATGATGCATAAACAAGGTGAAAGTGGGTTTCGTTATTTAATTGTTAGGGTAATAAAATAAATAAAAGTTATATAAAGTACAAATAAAATATAAGAAAGTACAAAGATCTTCAATTAAAACACAAACATACGAACATAAACGAACGCAAATCAACGAATGTTCACGTACACCTTACCGAACGTTTAACGAGCACAATCGAACGAGCGAGACCTTTGTTCATGTTCATTCATTTAACTAATCGAACAAAATTTCTTGTTCATGTTCGTTCGTTTATTAACGAACATAAACGAACTTCCCACCGAACGGTTCACGAACTGTTCGCTGAACGTTCAGTTCGTTTACAACCCTATCTCTAGAACCATTCCCAACAACACCGTTACAGTTACCATTAACATTAGTGTTACCATTTGTATTATTTTCGGTATGGCGTTGGTGAAATTGTTTTTGAGAGGTCTTTGACCCACATTTTCCAGACCTTCTGTCTGCAGACAGCTTTGTTGCATCACTAAACTTTGGTGTCGTGATGCCAATGCTGTCACACCCCAACCCGATGGCGGAAACATCGGAGTGAGACGAAATAGATTGCAAGAGACTTCATAACACTATTTGTGACAAGTATTTAAATAATAAATTTTCATTTCATTTCTAAAGAGTCAATTACAAGGATTTGAAACAATTACAACATAAATGATGAAATACAATACAATAAGAATACGAATTTAAAGTGTGTATCTAAGCATCCTACTAGATTCCATGCATCACCAACGTCATTGCTAGACCTGCAACATGTTTTAAAAGTATAGTTCAATATGATGTGCGTGAAGTGTGTTATATTTTTGATGTCTATTTAAGCCCCTTTTTACACTTTTAGCCAAGTTTTAAATTTATAAAACACGATATTCACTAACACTAAACACACATATGGGCAAGTGCACCCATCGTGGACGTAGTATAGTGTTGGTAAGATACCGAGGTCGTCCAAGGACACAAGAGCTTTTAATACCGGTTTATCCTCAACGTCTAATCAAATCAAAAAGGTTAGAAAAATGTTTTAAACTAAGAAAATAAAAACTAACTAAATGCTGAAAATAAAAATAAAATAAAAACAGATAGACAAGATGAATCACTTGGATCCGACACGTGTATTAGTATAACCTTTGATTATTTTCGCACTTTTGCACTTGTTTAAGAGATTATCTTAGTTATTGTAGTAGGCCCCTCTTTTGAAGGCGACGTTACCCTCAACCCAGTAGTTTGAGTCAGCAAGGATACAATCCTAAAGGGTCGGATTATTGAAAGATAATGAATTAAGTTATTAATGCAAATTGTGGTAGGCCCCGCTTTTGGCGGTGACGTTACCCTCGGCTAAGTAGTCTGAGTCAGCAGGGATACAGTCCTAAATAGCCGGGTTATAGTATTAATAGTAGTTAACTTATGAGGGGGTCAAAGAGTTTGGATCCCCGCCATCCAATACCTATGGGTATTGAAGGAGATCCTACTAAATTTGACCCAGGTCCCAAGCAGGACCTCTAAACGCTGAACAAGGGCAAGACCCTTACCAAACCGTTCCCTTAACCCCCGACCAGGTAGCCAACATACCTCCATATAGACCGTGGAGATATGAATGGTGAAAATCTTTTATTTTATATAGACAGTAAAATAATGCCAAGACACCACGGACAAACGATAAGGAAAGATCACCTTCAACATAAGTAACTAGTTATTAAAGTCATTAATACAAAACCAAATAAAAAGTGCAAAAGATTAAAAATAAAAAGTATTATACTAAACACTTGTCTTCACCAAGTGATGTAAGAGACTTAGGCAAACATGGCCTTGATTGTCAAGAACTCTTACGATCAATCTTGGATCCCGAGACGACTCACACACTCTACGATGGACAATGGATGATGGTGGTGGATGATGGTGTTATGGTGGTGGTGGGTGGTGGATGAGGTGTGAGAGAGGTGGTGTGCCAAGGGATGAGAGAGAATGAAGCCAAGCTCCTCTATTTATAGGCTGAACAGAAGGCTGGACACGGCCCCGTGCCCGTCTGACATTCTCTCACTTCATTAATTGTAATTGCGAATTACAATTAATGCGCCTGCTGTACTTTCACCACGCCCCCGTGCTCGCTGGACACGGCCCCGTGGTGGGCAATGGAAGCTTCTACTGGTTTGTCTTTTCTGCTGCTTCCTGGGCACGCCCCCGTGTTCGCTGGACACGGGGCGTGTTCAGACTCTGTTTCTTCTCCTTTGCCTTGGGAGGTGCCGTTGAGGGTCCGGGCAATCCACTTTTGTTCCTTTTTCTTGTATTTATGGTAGAATTAGTTGTCTTTTTGCTTCTTTTGTGATTTTGAGCTCATTTCATCCTGAAAATACAAAAGGAAGACAAAAACACTCTTTTTCCAACATTAGTACTAAAAAAGGGTTAGTTTTATGCCTTAATTGATGTGATTTATATGTTGCATTTTACACACATCAAATACCCCCACACTTGAACTTTTGCTTGTCCTCATGCAAAACTCTTTAAATGTGGCTTACACTCCCAAACGGAATAGGTAGAAGAGAAGTTTTTTAACTTGTCCTAGAGTGTCGGGAATCCAAGGTTTTTATAGGTTTTATTTTTATTTATTTACAATCCTATTCGTTATGATTTATTTTGAACGTTTCATAAGATGAATTACTTATTTGGGCATAGCATGCCTTATTAAAATTCCATTTATATACAAGTTCACATACCTCACGGGAGATCACTCAACACTCGGCCGAAGGTGTATATTTTTAGTGAATCACTCGAGAGCGGCACGGAACTCACGTCTTCCATAGGCTTGCCAAGCAATCAATCCTCCTCCTTTTTAACTTTTTACCTTTGTAAATATCAAGAGGACTTTTGGGGTGAAGGCTTGGGTTTAAAGGTGGGTGGTTGGTTAGTGGTTAGTAAAAAGGGCGAAAATCGTAACAAGCGTCGGTTTTCGTGAAGTACCTTGTTTTTAGTGACTTTTTATTTTGAAGTATTTCTCCAAACAAGCTTTTATAGCTTTTGCTTGTTTTTGACTTCATCATCATCAATTTTTTTTTTTGTTTTTTTTTTTTTCGATCGTCACATAAAAAGGTGAGTTTACGAAAAAGCGAACTTGTTACTAAAATAAAAAAAAAAAGGTTTTTGGTGGGTAAAAAGGTTTTTGGGGTAATGAAATGAAAGGTTTAGGCTCAAAGGGGCTATCTAGGGGGATTTTGGGTAAGTAAAAAAAAATGAAAAATAATGGTTTTGAAAGAAAAATGGTTAGTCCTAATGCCTCCATCATTTACTTACTTGGGTTTAAGTTGGTAAGGACTGGGAATGTATCGTCGTGGCAAGTTCTAGATTTGTAAGGACCGAGCGGCTATTCACACAAGAAACGAAAAATGAGCATTTAATCTAAATATGTGTATTTTTGTGCTCAATAAAGGCTCAAAACTCACTTTTGTGGGAATGGGTTTTTAATGTGACCAAGCATATATAATCGAATTTTTAACTAGACTTGTTATACCGTTTCATAATTTTCTTATGTTGGTTCTTTTTTTATCACGACGCTATCGGTTGTAAACTTGTAAAAATATAACCTTTTTAGAACTTGTTATCCCCAACTTAAACTAAGACAAGTAAATAAAAATAAAAAAAAAATGAAAAAGTTTTTGAAAAAATTTGGGGTGTTTAGCGGTTCCAATAGAGTTTTGTGTAAGGCTTGTGTTTAGGATTTTGCAAAATTTCAAGGTTTTAGCATCCCCCCCACACTTAAATTACACATTGTCCTCAATGTGTCCAAAAATAATGTTTTTGGTTGATTAGAATGTATAAAAGTGGGTTAAAAAGCAAAGATTTATGTTACTGGCATCCTGGACACGGCCCCGTGGTGACCGGGCACGGCCCCGTGGTCAAGTGCCAGTAACAAAAATTACAGAATTGAAACAGAAGCCTGGACACGGGGGCGTGTCCGCTGAACACGGCCCGTGTCCAGTTACCTGAACTGGGTGATTTTCTGCAGGGGCTCAGCACGTGGCCGTGTTGGTTGGGCACGGCCCGTGTTGAGCCTTCTGTGATGGAGATTTTTGTCGGGTTGCTCTGTTCTTCGTGCATGGTTCCATTTTTCTCGTTCCCCTTTTTCATCCATTACCACCATGAGTGTGTTTTATTCTCAAAACAACCATCAATCTTAAAAACCATCATAACATTGCTAATAGAGAGACATTACATTAAGTTAGCTAAATAACTAAGGGATAAGGTTATCATAAGGGTTCTACTTATTTAGGAAAATTTCGGGAATAGCTTCCCGATGTAGTAACACTCCCTAGCCGATGACTCCTCGGTTGTTACTCAAAGCCATTCTTCTATCTCTCTTGGGAGGTAGAAGGTAGCTTCATTCTCTTCCGTGTCTCGAGGAGGAATGCTCACCGGGACTCCTTGCACCACCCTTGGTTGAGGTACTTGGTGCATGGCGTGCCATTCGGCTGGAATGATGACCTCAGGTACTACATTTCACGCCCTTTGGGTTATCACTGGAACCAAAGGCGGGGAAGCGAGAAGGTTTAACCTTTGGTGCAGAAGGTTTACTTCTCGAAGGCAGCCCTCCAAACCTACCGTCAGATGATTAATACGGTCCACCAATGCTTCCTCTACCCCCGTCATTTCGTCTATGGCTTCCCTCAAAGCGTAAACGTAGTTTACTAGGGAATCCTCCGCCGTGGACGATCTCCTTCCATTTCGGTTATTTCTTGAAGATGTTCCGCTGTTTCTGCTGGCCATTTTCTGCGAAATAAACCGAAGATAACTAAACTTTTGCAAAACAGTACCTCGAACACGGCCCCGTGCTCGGTGAGCACGGCCCCGTGTTCAGCTGTCTGCAGGATTCTTTTGTCTATCGATTCCAGGTTTTTAAATTATTTTAATACACTTTTGTTGTGTTTTAAGCTCAGATAATTTAAAACAAAGTTATAGAACTAACTTTAGACAAGAATCCGTAGAAAAAGCTCCTACAAACCTTTCATAGAAGGTTGGAATCATGGGTTTCCAAGCTTCCATGGAGGTAAGGTTTGAAAAAATTTTGGAAGAAGGAGAAATGAACAAAAGTGGAAAAGACAAGATGGTCCTTAGGAACCTTCTTTTAGCACTTACCTAGGATGGTATATGTGAAGATCCCAGGAATCTCTGCTTGGTGAAGTGGTCAAAAATGAGCAGGATTCAGGCTGCATTTAAAGAAAACGACAGCACACTGGACACGGCCCCGTGTCCGCTGGACACGGCCCCGTGTGCAGAGAAAATCCTGACACATTTTGTCCGTATTCTGACAGAATCAGCAGAGAATCTTCTGAGTGAGCACGGGGGCGTGTTAACCGGGCACGGCCCCGTGTCGGCAGGCTGTTTTATGGAGTTTTGTCTTTACTAAGGAGCTAATCTATATCGGGTGGCTCTTGACTTGTTGGAACAACCCCAAAGTGCCTAAGATACCTTAATTGTCCTATACTAAGGCGAGAACGCAAGAGGTTGTCGGTGAGGGTAATTCCTATTTTCATTCTAGGTGGACAAGTCCAACCCTTTCCCGGGCTCTCGTTAAAGAAGGTGTATGCCGAATCGCTCAGGTCTATGTATGCATCGAACGAAGTCGATGGGGAGTCCTTCACGGCACAATCGGCACAGGGACGACTATCGTCCGCGTCTTTTCTAGGTAAGAAGGTATTTTCGGGAGCAACGAGGTTGTCGGAATGCGGTTCCAACATTTCCTCATGGTCATCATCTTGGGATGGATCTAAAAAATCCTTCCTGAGTTCTTTTGACCAATTGAGAAGTAGTTCTTCTAGTTGAAATAGCTCGTCAAGGAGCATTTCTCCTAGAATATCTGGCTGGGCGCATTCGATGGAGAAATAGTGCTTATTTTTACTTTCGCCCCTCTTAAGGTTACAAGGAATCGGTGGGTCTATATAGTGGGGCCTATAAGTGAGAAAAAAAACATTTTAATTCCTCATGTTCGCCTCCACATATTCGACACCACAAACCATAAGAGTGCCGAAAGTAAAAAGAATTACTATCACTCATGTTTGTGTCAGAAATTACCAACCGCCGGGATCTAACGGTTCTGTTTTCAGCAACTGAATCTTGGGCACGGGGGCGTGTTGAGTAGACACGGCCCCGTGTTCAGCCTACTGTCTGACTTAAAACAGGATTGCCAGTTCCAATGATTGAGCACGGGGCGTGTTCAGCGGGCACGGCCCCGTGTTGAGCTCTGCAGAAGCTAAAAATCTAAAAAAAATCCTAAAAAAATTAAAGAAAAATAAAAATATGATTAGGCCGTTGATTCCTAACTTTCTTAAAATCCTTGTGTCCCCGGCAGCGGCGCCAAAAACTTGATGTGCGTGAAGTGTGTTATATTTTTTATGTCTATTTAAGCCCCTTTTTACACTTTTAGCCAAGTTTTAAATTTATAAAACACGATATTCACTAACACTAAACACACATATAGGCAAGTGCACCCATCGTGGACGTAGTATAGTGTTGGTAAGATACCGAGGTCGTCCAAGGACACAAGAGCTTTTAATACCGGTTTATCCTCAACGTCTAATCAAATCAAAAAGGTTAGAAAAATGTTTTAAACTAAGAAAATAAAAACTAACTAAATGCTGAAAATAAAAATAAAATAAAAACAGATAGACAAGATGAATCACTTGGATCCGACACGTGTATTAGTATAACCTTTGATTATTTTCGCACTTTTGCACTTGTTTAAGAGATTATCTTAGTTATTGTAGTAGGACCCTCTTTTGAAGGCGACGTTACCCTCAACCCAGTAGTTTGAGTCAGCAAGGATACAATCCTAAAGGGTCGGATTATTGAAAGATAATGAATTAAGTTATTAATGCAAATTGTGGTAGGCCCCGCTTTTGGCGGTGACGTTACCCTCGGCTAAGTAGTCTGAGTCAGCAGGGATACAGTCCTAAATAGCCGGGTTATAGTATTAATAGTAGTTAACTTATGAGGGGGTCAAAGAGTTTGGATCCCTGCCATCCAATACCTATGGGTATTGAAGGAGATCCTACTAAATTTGACCCAGGTCCCAAGCAGGACCTCTAAACGCTGAACAAGGGCAAGACCCTTACCAAACCGTTCCCTTAACCCCCGACCAGGTAGCCAACATACCTCCATATAGACCGTGGAGATATGAATGGTGAAAATCTTTTATTTTATATAGACAGTAAAATAATGCCAAGACACCACGGACAAACGATAAGGAAAGATCACCTTCAACATAAGTAACTAGTTATTAAAGTCATTAATACAAAACCAAATAAAAAGTGCAAAAGATTAAAAATAAAAAGTTGTAAGTCCCGTTTAACCGGATCTTTCAATGATATCAAACAACACCAAGTTTGTGCGGAATCCAAACTTGATGTGATTCAAGAACAAATCGAAAACGATGAAAATACGAACCGAAAATATGGAAACGAGGAACAAACCGAATCACTTTCAACACTTGCACACGATTCTATTACTATAAAGCAAAACCGTCTGGTACAAGTGTTCTTCACAACCAAATCGCCTCCCACTCTGTTTCTCTAGAAATTCTGTAACTAGGAGAATCAAACCCTAAAACAAGTCTAAAACTTGTTTATATACATGGACAAGCCCAATTCCCTACATGGGCTTCCCTTGGGCCTGCTTGGCCCACATGGCCTAAAGCTTGGCCCAAGTGACCTATAAAGGTCCACAACCTAATACTAACTAACCCGGTAAAGCCCAGTTCGTAACCATAGCCCGTTGTGCTAATTTGATGCGTCAGTCTCACACTTCAGGGCCTAACAATCTCCCCCTAGACTGATGCCATCAAATTGTCTTCATACTTGAAATCAGCAACGTCTTCAACGAAGTATATGGTTGTCGCTATGCTGCAGATGTTGTGGAAGTTCTTGACTTCTGAACTCTCAGCACTGGGTCTCTTTCTTCAGATTTTGTGGTTAGCTTCATATCAGGATCTCGATCAGCATTTGCTTGAAAATATCTTTGTCAAAAAGAATGTGAGAGGAGGATTCTCAACAGCTCTTTTCTTCTTCAGTCTTTGTCTTTCAAGCAGGTTCACGGTACTTCTTCAAATGTACTTTCACTGTCAGACGGCGTCTCGTATCCGATTCTTCTGACTCAGGTACATCTTGTTGTTGTGATGCTTTGGACTTCTTCAGCAACTAACAGCATCTCAGTCTTCATCAACCCCTGTTCTTGATTGAAATCAAGTTCTGCACATGCTCACAAACTCATAAGCAAACATTTCTTATGCAACAGGGAGAGTACCACATGAACACTAGGTACATCCAAGTACTTGTACTCGGATTTCACAATTTAAACTCTTTCAACTTTTGATGATCAGTCAAATCTTCAAGAACGGTTACATTTTTAATTTTTTAAGAAAAACAAATAAACACACTATTTTTGGATTTTTGACTTTTTCTATTTTTTTTAATTTTTAATTTTTAAGAACTCAAAATAAAAATTCAAAATATAAACAACTACCATAATATACAATTACAATTGCAATGGGATCAAAACTCGTGAGCCTAATCAAACTGGTCTATGCGATTGCCGATATGTTTGTCCACTTAAACTTTAACGCTCAACTTTCAATTTTTTTTTTAACTTCGTGATATTCTTAAGGTAATATTATACTATTATACCCGTGTGTCCCATTCCAAGGCATACCCCCGCGATCAAGGTAAGCACAACGATTCATCGTAGCAGGTGAGTATACTGATGTCATCCTTTAAGATATCCTGACTGTGTCTAAGTCTGCATATAATATGTTTTATCATGTTTTGATTTCTTAACAATGAACACCCAAATAAATACTAATCAAATCTCGGAAATATAAACAGCACACACTATCATGCAAGTATCTTCCCTACCACATATTTCACAAGTCCAATCCAGATTTCTGAAATCTTAACTGGGAGTAGGTTGAGAAAAGAACAGAATAGATCTTTTGCAGAGATGGTATAATATACAGATCAAATGAGTTTTTCTCAATTTGATATAGGTTTATTGGGGTTTCTTTTGGGCACTAGAGGGCCTCTTTCGGGTGTATTAGATCTATAGCGCGACAACGTACAGCTAGGTCAGCATGTATCTGGATGCAGCAGAAGCTGTCGTTGCCTAGCACCTCCAGGTCAGCATATATCTGGATGCAGCAGAGGAGGTACACGACTTTTTCAGAGAAGATTTCAGAATTAGATCAAAATTGTGTGTATCGGGAAACATACAGACATTCAAATAGATATGAGCTAATTCCAAGTGACTTTCTTTCCTGGGGTCATGTACAATTTTAGTTCTAAGCAGAAGGACAACCAAGATATCCCCGGATGATTCAACAATATAAAGACCCGAAACCTCAGATGTTGGCTATCTATCAACGCAAGATTTAAGACCATAAAATCATACGCCGTTGGTATGTTACCCACATGGTACATAGTTCGTTATGTTTATATCACTTAGTATCTTTTATCATGTTGAGCGTCAAGCCTATCGACATATCGCAGTAGATCCTAGTCTTTTCAGCTATGGCACCTTACATGTGTTAGTCAAACCCTTTATCACGAACATTTATTTCACTTCCCATATCATGCAATTTTTCTTTTTGGCTTTTTCATTTTTCTAATGTTTTTGTATTTTTCTCATTTTCTCCCCCTAAACACTATATATGTCTCTCTCTCCCCCTAAATTTGTGCATAAATCTTGGATTTTTGCGCAAATTTACCATTTACTAGAGGAAGGACACTTTATATACAAAGTTATAAACTAAGAAAAAGAAAGAAAAATATTTTTGCTTAACCGTTCTGTCATCAGATTGATGACTAATCAAATTCAAATCAAAGTACTGAATTTAAACGGTACCTGGCTGATCATTTCTTACTTCTCGAATCTCCTCCAAAGGAAACATATCATCTGTAAAAAAAATTGAACTTTTTGCAACAGTGAAATGTTACCCGTTTTTATCTCTGGAACAACCGCTATCAACATTCCAGAGATTGTCAACAGCTCCTCCTTGGTTGTTCCTGAAAAGTAAGGAGATTAGTAAGACATTGGTACCCAGGCCATCGTGGTCCTGGGTTTACCTGAAGCATCAAAGTAAGACACTTCTTTCAAACATAAGTCCCCTTTCGTTTCAAGGATTGGAGACATTGCTGCTTTGGATTTGGGTTTCCAAATCTGTTTCGGTCTAGCAAACGCATTTGTTGCCTTCGGTTGAGCAACTTTAGCTGTTTCAGGTTTGTTAGTTTTAGAAAAACATTTTTGTTCCTGAGAAGCTCTGCGTTTGTTTTTGGCAGCGTTCCAATCCCCATCAGAAGGTTTAACCTTGGGATTCACATTCTTCATTGCCTTAGGTGATGATACCTTCATCGGCTTGGAATGGTAGTTACCCTTCGGTGTAACCCTCTGATTTTGCATATAATAAGGTACGTAGGGACGCCTTGTGCAGTTTCTAGCAATATGACCCGCAATGCCACAATTGTAGCAAGTTTGTCTTTTCATCGGAAAGACATTTTGAGTAGCTTGATTTGCTCTAGCAGGTCCTGAAGGACAAACCGGTCCTTTTCGCGTTGGATGCGCATGCACTTTACTTTCAGATGAAGACGAATTTGGGTGCTTGTATTTGCTCGTTGCAGAATTCTTGTTGCTTTGAGCACCATTCTTCGTCTTTTCTCCTTGATTGGAGCTTTCAATCTCCCTGTCACGAGCCTTATTGGATCGTGATTGTCCTTGATGAGCAGACTTCTTATATCCTCGACTTTGATCCGCTCGTTTTGGCTCCTTTTGCGTGTTGTGAACCGGCTCACAAACACCAGCACAAGAGTGAGTATTAACGTTTTGTTGCACGTTTGGGCGTTGAACACAATTTCGAGCAATGTGTCCAGGAATTCCACAGTTGAAACATGTTTGTCGCTTCAATGTATGGAGATTCAAAGAGCTAGCAGCAGTAGCCGATCTGATTGGTTTAGATGAACGAGCTTGCTTTGATTGCTTTACATGTGTTCCATGTGCCTTTTCTGAGTTCTTATGTACCTGTTGATCAAAACTAGCACAAGCATGAGATTCATATGGATG
The DNA here is from genome assembly GCF_002127325.2 of Helianthus annuus. Taxonomy (NCBI): domain Eukaryota; kingdom Viridiplantae; phylum Streptophyta; class Magnoliopsida; order Asterales; family Asteraceae; genus Helianthus; species Helianthus annuus. The sequence goes on along the minus strand of NC_035443.2, from coordinate 24,985,753 downwards.
ATGTTTTTCGTCTTTTATAATTTTATTAGTATCATTTTGAAAAGACGATTCAGTTTCTGTTTTAATTTCCTTTTCAGAAACATTTTCTTGTGACTGTTCATTGATTGTGACCACCTCTTCTTTTACAAAATCAGATCCAGTTTTAATTTCTGAAGATGCAGAAGTTTCATCAACACATGTTTCTTCAACATATGTATAATGTGAATCTTCTTGAGATCTGCTTTCAGCCACGGTTTCCAATGGGGTCCCACTAGATTCAACATTAGGGACGTCTACTGAGACCGATTCAGAAGAAGAATCAGGACATTCTTGACTTTCTTTAGAAGAAGTTTCAGTGGTTTCACTGAATGTATCCTGAGGGACCTCACCTGTCACACTGTCATCAGCTGAAGATTTAGAAACATTAGAATCACAATTTTCAGCTACTGAAAAACATTCATCACCACATGCATTTTTTAAAGGTTCATCACAAGCATTCACAGTTTTGCCCAAAACATCAGGCCCAAAAGAAGACGAAACATAACTATGAAACGAGTTCAAAAACGCTTGTCCAAACACACAACCAGAATTAGTATTATCAAAAGAAGTTTTAGAAGAATCAGATTCTAAAACTTGTTCACTTCCAAACACATCTCCCCATATCACTTCAGGTACTTTATCTGCACATGACGAAGAACTGTTAGGATCAAAAGTACCCTTTGACACAAAACACGTTTCTGGTTTTACCTGTTCTTCAGCAGGTTTACCATTAAATGAGGACTTACTATTTTTGGAACCTTCAACATTCACTGAGGGCTTATTATTTTTGGGTCCGTATGTCATTTTGCTTTCATTCAGCATCTCCTCCTCGGTCATAGGTAAATATGTGTAATTGTTATTGTACGGAGGAGGAGTCTGATTATAACCCAATCCCGACCCTTTCTTCTTAGAGTAAGCCAGTTGTTGATCACAGAGATTTTTAACTAATTTACTGGAGGAATCGAATTTTTTAATGTTTAACTGATTAATTTGATATTTATCCCTAACATTCTCCAGTTCCTTAGTTACCTCACACAGTTTTTCTTTGACTATGATAAGTTGGGCCGTAGCTACACTAACATCGTCCTTGAGTTGAACGATGTCCTTACGCTGAGCTTCGATTTTCTCTTTGAAAAGTTTTTCGTTTTTCGTTAAAGTGAAATTTTTCCGTTTAATTTCATTATAGTCTTCGATTAGCTCAGCGTTGTGAATTCTATAAGCCTCAACTCGTTCCTTACATTCAGGAGTGCAGAAAACCGAAAGTGTATCTTCAACAGTCATTTCTTGAACCATGGGTTTGTGAAATACTAATGCCATGATTTCAGCGGGTGGTTGATACGTTTGTTCTTCTCCTCAAAACACAAACCAAACAAGAACCCGTGTACTCGCTCACTCAAAACCCTTTGCACGTGAATCAAGCCCGCTTTCTGAACCGCACCTCAAAAACCTGTCAAACCAATTTCACCACCAAACAAACAAACCCCCTTTTTTTTTTTTCTTTTTTTTTAAATTACTTTAATAAATAAAGGTTAATTATTATTATTATTATTATTATTATTAATTATTAAGTAATGATTACCTTATGATTATTATATTATTTAAAAATCTAATTATAAAGCAATGATTGATTAATGATTAATATAATAATTATAATAAGTAACCGTCTTCTTTGTTCAAAAAGAAACAACACCCCGTAACCCTAAATTTCGGCCGTTTCTTCGTTACACAACCAGTAAGGAACGTTGATGATGGACGGTAGGAGGGTGATCGGAGATTATGGATGAGCGACGGTGGAGCGATGCGGGGTAACTGGAGTTGCAGGTTACGGTGATGAAGATGATCGGAGGAGCGATGGATGAACAAAGGAGGTGACCGGAGATAGTTGCAGGTTGGAACCGTTGTCGAAGAAACGAGATGAGTCGAAACCACGGTTGCGACTGTGATGAAGATGAACGCCGTGAAGAGTCGAGATCTCGGTTGCGACTCGGAACTGCGGTTGCGAGTCAGACAATTTGAACAATGAGGTTGCGACAAGCCGTGAAGAGTCGAGATCTCGGTTGCGAGTCAGAACTGCGGTTGCGAGTCGGACAAGTCGGAACGGAGGTTGCAACTGAAATGGTGGAACTAGATGAAGATGGTGATGATTATACGACGAAGATGGTGGCCGGAGAAGATGACCGGAGTTGCAGTGATCGGAAACTCGAAACAGTTGAGGCCGAAACCGTTATTGCGACTCGAGACGGAGATAAGTCGAAAGTGTGGTTGCGACTCCGGAACTTCGGACACAGAACAGTGGTTGCGACAGGATGGAAATGACTCGTAACCGTGTAGGTGGTTGCTGGTTGCGAGTCGGAGGTTGCGACTGATCTTGTGGTTGCGACTGAAAACGTGATGACTCGAAATCGGTGGAGTTGTTGAATTTTATAACAATAATATAAGGAAGGCTCAATCAATTCAATAACTGCCACCGAAACTTAAGGAAAGTTTGAAAAATCAGAATATTTTTTTAGAGAAAATAAAAGATTATGCCTAATCTTTTAACAATTTTTTTAAAATCAAGGTTCCAAAAAATACTAACTTTTGATAAAATTTCAAAGAACACAACGAAGAACACGAAGAACGCGATGAACGAAAATTCGAAATCTTGAATATTTGATATCACACCGAGCCTAGAAATAGGTTCTAAAGGCTCTGATACCACTTGTAAGTCCCGTTTAACCGGATCTTTCAATGATATCAAACAACACCAAGTTTGTGCGGAATCCAAACTTGATGTGATTCAAGAACAAATCGAAAACGATGAAAATACGAACCGAAAATATGGAAACGAGGAACAAACCGAATCACTTTCAACACTTGCACACGATTCTATTACTATAAAGCAAAACCGTCTGGTACAAGTGTTCTTCACAACCAAATCGCCTCCCACTCTGTTTCTCTAGAAATTCTGTAACTAGGAGAATCAAACCCTAAAACAAGTCTAAAACTTGTTTATATACATGGACAAGCCCAATTCCCTACATGGGCTTCCCTTGGGCCTGCTTGGCCCACATGGCCTAAAGCTTGGCCCAAGTGACCTATAAAGGTCCACAACCTAATACTAACTAACCCGGTAAAGCCCAGTTCGTAACCATAGCCCGTTGTGCTAATTTGATGCGTCAGTCTCACACTTCAGGGCCTAACAAAAGTATTATACTAAACACTTGTCTTCACCAAGTGATGTAAGAGACTTAGGCAAACATGGCCTTGATTGTCAAGAACTCTTACGATCAATCTTGGATCCCGAGATGACTCACACACTCTACGATGGACAATGGATGATGGTGGTGGATGATGGTGTTATGGTGGTGGTGGGTGGTGGATGAGGTGTGAGAGAGGTGGTGTGCCAAGGGATGAGAGAGAATGAAGCCAAGCTCCTCTATTTATAGGCTGAACAGAAGGCTGGACACGGCCCCGTGTCCGCTGGACACGGCCCCGTGCCCGTCTGACATTCTCTCACTTCATTAATTGTAATTGCGAATTACAATTAATGCGCCTGCTGTACTTTCACCACGCCCCCGTGCTCGCTGGACACGGCCCCGTGGTGGGCAATGGAAGCTTCTACTGGTTTGTCTTTTCTGCTGCTTCCTGGGCACGCCCCCGTGTTCGCTGGACACGGGGCGTGTTCAGACTCTGTTTCTTCTCCTTTGCCTTGGGAGGTGCCGTTGAGGGTCCGGGCAATCCACTTTTGTTCCTTTTTCTTGTATTTATGGTAGAATTAGTTGTCTTTTTGCTTCTTTTGTGATTTTGAGCTCATTTCATCCTGAAAATACAAAAGGAAGACAAAAACACTCTTTTTCCAACATTAGTACTAAAAAAGGGTTAGTTTTATGCCTTAATTGATGTGATTTATATGTTGCATTTTACACACATCAAATACCCCCACACTTGAACTTTTGCTTGTCCTCAAGCAAAACTCTTTAAATGTGGCTTACACTCCCAAACGGAATAGGTAGAAGAGAAGTTTTTTAACTTGTCCTAGAGTGTCGGGAATCCAAGGTTTTTATAGGTTTTATTTTTATTTATTTACAATCCTATTCGTTATGATTTATTTTGAACGTTTCATAAGATGAATTACTTATTTGGGCATAGCATGCCTTATTAAAATTCCATTTATATACAAGTTCACATACCTCACGGGAGATCACTCAACACTCGGCCGAAGGTGTATATTTTTAGTGAATCACTCGAGAGCGGCACGGAACTCACGTCTTCCATAGGCTTGCCAAGCAATCAATCCTCCTCCTTTTTAACTTTTTACCTTTGTAAATATCAAGAGGACTTTTGGGGTGAAGGCTTGGGTTTAAAGGTGGGTGGTTGGTTAGTGGTTAGTAAAAAGGGCGAAAATCGTAACAAGCGTCGGTTTTCGTGAAGTACCTTGTTTTTAGTGACTTTTTATTTTGAAGTATTTCTCCAAACAAGCTTTTATAGCTTTTGCTTGTTTTTGACTTCATCATCATCAATTTTTTTTTTTTGTTTTTTTTTTTTTTCGATCGTCACATAAAAAGGTGAGTTTACGAAAAAGCGAACTTGTTACTAAAATAAAAAAAAAAGATTTTTGGTGGGTAAAAAGGTTTTTGGGGTAATGAAATGAAAGGTTTAGGCTCAAAGGGGCTATCTAGGGGGATTTTGGGTAAGTAAAAAAAAATGAAAAATAATGGTTTTGAAAGAAAAATGGTTAGTCCTAATGCCTCCATCATTTACTTACTTGGGTTTAAGTTGGTAAGGACTGGGAATGTATCGTCGTGGCAAGTTCTAGATTTGTAAGGACCGAGCGGCTATTGACACAAGAAACGAAAAATGAGCATTTAATCTAAATATGTGTATTTTTGTGCTCAATAAAGGCTCAAAACTCACTTTTGTGGGAATGGGTTTTTAATGTGACCAAGCATATATAATCGAATTTTTAACTAGACTTGTTATACCGTTTCATAATTTTCTTATGTTGGTTCTTTTTTTATCACGACGCTATCGGTTGTAAACTTGTAAAAATATAACCTTTTTAGAACTTGTTATCCCCAACTTAAACTAAGACAAGTAAATAAAAATAAAAAAAATGAAAAAGTTTTTGAAAAAATTTGGGGTGTTTAGCGGTTCCAATAGAGTTTTGTGTAAGGCTTGTGTTTAGGATTTTGCAAAATTTCAAGGTTTTAGCATCCCCCCCACACTTAAATTACACATTGTCCTCAATGTGTCCAAAAATAATGTTTTTGGTTGATTAGAATGTATAAAAGTGGGTTAAAAAGCAAAGATTTATGTTACTGGCATCCTGGACACGGCCCCATGGTGACCGGGCACGGCCCTGTGGTCAAGTGCCAGTAACAAAAATTACAGAATTGAAACAGAAGCCTGGACACGGGGGCGTGTCCGCTGAACACGGCCCGTGTCCAGTTACCTGAACTGGGTGATTTTCTGCAGGGGCTCAGCACGGGGCCGTGTTGGTTGGGCACGGCCCGTGTTGAGCCTTCTGTGATGGAGATTTTTGTCGGGTTGCTCTGTTCTTCGTGCATGGTTCCATTTTTCTCGTTCCCCTTTTTCATCCATTACCACCATGAGTGTGTTTTATTCTCAAAACAACCATCAATCTTAAAAACCATCATAACATTGCTAATAGAGAGACATTACATTGAGTCAGCAAGGATACAATCCTAAAGGGTCGGATTATTGAAAGATAATGAATTAAGTTATTAATGCAAATTGTGGTAGGCCCCGCTTTTAGCGGTGACGTTACCCTCGGCTAAGTAGTCTGAGTCAGCAGGGATACAGTCCTAAATAGCCGGGTTATAGTATTAATAGTAGTTAACTTATGAGGGGGTCAAAGAGTTTGGATCCCCGCCATCCAATACCTATGGGTATTGAAGGAGATCCTACTAAATTTGACCCAGGTCCCAAGCAGGACCTCTAAACGCTGAACAAGGGCAAGACCCTTACCAAACCGTTCCCTTAACCCCCGACCAGGTAGCCAACATACCTCCATATAGACCGTGGAGATATGAATGGTGAAAATCTTTTATTTTATATAGACAGTAAAATAATGCCAAGACACCACGGACAAACGATAAGGAAAGATCACCTTCAACATAAGTAACTAGTTATTAAAGTCATTAATACAAAACTAAATAAAAAGTGCAAAAGATTAAAAATAAAAAGTATTATACTAAACACTTGTCTTCACCAAGTGATGTAAGAGACTTAGGCAAACATGGCCTTGATTGTCAAGAACTCTTACGATCAATCTTGGATCCCGAGACGACTCACACACTCTACGATGGACAATGGATGATGGTGGTGGATGATGGTGTTATGGTGGTGGTGGGAGGTGGATGAGGTGTGAGAGAGGTGGTGTGCCAAGGGATGAGAGAGAATGAAGCCAAGCTCCTCTATTTATAGGCTGAACAGAAGGCTGGACACGGCCCCGTGCCCGTCTGACATTCTCTCACTTCATTAATTGTAATTGCGAATTACAATTAATGCGCCTGCTGTACTTTCACCACGCCCCCGTGCTCGCTGGACACGGCCCCGTGGTGGGCAATGGAAGCTTCTACTGGTTTGTCTTTTCTGCTGCTTCCTGGGCACGCCCCCGTGTTCGCTGGACACGGGGCGTGTTCAGACTCTGTTTCTTCTCCTTTGCCTTGGGAGGTGCCGTTGAGGGTCCGGGCAATCCACTTTTGTTCCTTTTTCTTGTATTTATGGTAGAATTAGTTGTCTTTTTGCTTCTTTTCTGATTTTGAGCTCATTTCATCCTGAAAATACAAAAGGAAGACAAAAACACTCTTTTTCCAACATTAGTACTAAAAAAGGGTTAGTTTTATGCCTTAATTGATGTGATTTATATGTTGCATTTTACACACATCACAATACAAAAGTATTGGCGAGCATACAAGTTTGGTGCGTAGTATATAAGTATAAAAATGATAAGGAACAATCCACATGGCAAACCTAGTTATCAAGATAAACGTATAAACTGGCATGCGATTTACAAGTCAACCCTCTGTTTACGCAAGTATGAATGAATAAACCTAACATGACCTCTCGTTCACGGGTGCTGCGTTACTCCTATAGCGCTATACATGTTATGTGGAGGCTTGTACGAAGCTAATGACAAGTTCATCACATAAGAATCTCCCAGAAAACACGAATCAAGCATAACAATTAGTAAGCATGTATTGGATTGTTTTTTTATGTATTGCATAAGAATATGTATACTAATTGTGTTTTGTATATAAAAACATGTTACACCCAAAAGTGTGAAAACGGTAAAATGGGTCAAGTATACTTACAATATTGCTAATTCTGCCGGTTATCCAAGTGTTGACGAGTGTATTAGATTGGGAGGACAAATGTATAAGGGTTAAAGTTCAAGGTATGTTTAGAGTGGAGATTCGGAATTTAAAAGGAATATGGAAAGTACATATGCAAAAGTAATCATCTTTAACATATAATGTTTTAGATGATGTAATCAAACACCTTGACAAATGAAAATAAATTCGTCATCAAAGGTTCGATTATTTGGAATATACATATAAGTAGTATGTAGTGTATATTATATCATATAGGTCAAGTAGGAGGTAGGAGGATAAATCCACCATTTAGGAACCTCTTTGTATCATGGAAGTCATGTAGGAGGTAGGAAGAAGAAATCTTCCATTTAGGTACCTCTAGATGTTCACCACTACACTTGATGTTATGAACATTCAAGGAGGGTCATGAACTTACAAGTAATAATCGAATAAGAACAACTAATCTAAGAGAAAACATCAAGCAATGTGTGGATTTTCAAGTAGGATAGCCCAAGCTAATCCTAAATCACACATTCATCAAGCTTAAGGCTTGAACATCACTTGTGGGTTTAAACCCTTGACCAAAACAGAAAATTTGTGAGGTTTGCACCTCTGATTTTACATGTCTCAACCTTGTTTTTAAGCCTAACTAACCATAGATGTGGTTATAAGCATAAGGACATAGGTTTGAGATGAGTTTCCTCAAGTTTAATCAAGTTTATCAAAGTTTGAATCAAGAACAGGAAAATCAGTCAACTTTGGAGCCTTTTGGCGACATTCCAGGGCCTGGTTTTCCAGGGAAAACCAATGGAAACGTAGCTAAGGTCAATACAAAGAAGTAGGAAAAAGAATCGAGTGAATCGGATAAGAAATGAGTGAGTTATGCTTACTTTTGTGAATGTTGGTATTTCTACTCGAACTTATGGAATCAGCTGCGATTTGGAGAGAGTTTGAGAGTGTTTTAGTGTTGCAAAAGTGGTAGGGAGGCTGGTTATAAGTGATATTTATAGGGGGAAGGATTAGGGTTGGCATTTAGTACGAGTAGGTGAGAGTTTAAGCAATAAAAAAGAGACATAATTCAGCAATATATGGCTGAATTGCAAGGGCTGTTTGGCAACTTTTTTTTTTGTTGTTTAAATGATGTAAAATGTATAAATAAGATGTATTTTATATATGGTTAACATGTCCTACAATGTCTAGTGTGTATTGAACATGTATCAAGGCCCAAAGGTATATTAAACATGAATTAAGGTAAGTGTAAAAAAAAATATGTTATGCATAAGTATGTGTAACAAACCAATATAACAAGTATGTATGACATGTGACTTGAGGTATCAAATAAGTGTAAAGAACATGAATTTGCCTCTTGCAAAATGTGACGAAATGTTTGTTTAAGAATCACGAACACATGGTAGTTGTTTGCAAGTTAATCTTCGTAAGTATGCATTAAGTATAAACAACATGAATTTCATATAAAAGATCAATTTTTTTACTACAACCGAAGTCTCGAATTTACAATGGCTTGAAATGAATTATGATTACAAAGGAGACGGATTTCCGAAAGTAGAAATATACGACAAGTTTTCTAATTAGGGAAAGTACGGAAAAGCAGGGCGTTACAAATGCCGTCTGCAGGAAGCTCTGGCTCAAAACGTGTATAAATGTCATTTATTTCTTATTCAAATCTCATTTATATTCTAACTTCTAAATCCTTCTACTTACACATCTTATTCATCTTTGTTAGGATAAATTGGTGCTTCAACCTCTTAAGACGATCATCTCATGTTTGTGGAAACCACTTGCAAACAGTGAGTATACTCGAACTTTTTTCCTTTAAACACACTTTGGGTTGCAACATATGAAACTATAAAAACTCACATACACACAATCAATCACATTCTTCAAACACTCAATCTATGAATACATGCTATTTGTCATACATACATTCTAGAAGTCAATCTTGAGTACTCAATCGCCTACCTTAACGATTATAGCGCTATAGGGGTAGCACAGCGCCCTTATGTGGTATTGTTAAGTATTCAATCTTATACGGCATGTTCCCTTATGTGGAAAGGATATGCTAGTGGACACTTGGTTTGATTGATAGTTTACACATGCTAGTAGTACACAAATTGACATGTTAGATTGACACCTTTTATTACATATTATGTAGACCAAACTTGTATGCTCACCAACTATTTTGTTGACCTTTATTATTCATATATTGCAGGGAATTGATGGTAATGTTCAAGAAATCTACTAGGTGGATTTAGAAACGTACGAATAAATTAGTTTTCTTTTGTTTGAATATTTGAATTGATGTAATTTCTTTTCTTTTGAAGAATTTGAGTTTATGAAATAAAAAAGGGTTTATTTAAATATTTTCATTTTCAATTGTTATGATGCTTTGAGAAATCATCCATTCGCTCATGCCCCGATGATTCCGCCATCTGTCGGGGTGTGACACTAAGGTTCTTGTGGGTGTTTGGGGAAAACCAACCCCTTGATGGGGAGTTAACTAAAACAAGCTATGGATTAACAAGGGGTGTGTGGTAATGACTTTAAGTACTAACTACCATATTGAAAGTGAGTTTTCTAAATCCTTAAAAACAAACTAACAACCTTGTGGTTTGTTGATTCAAAACATTCATGAATTCTATGTCTATGTAGATTCAATATGTTAATTGTTTTAATTGAGGGTTAGAGGTTTTGGTTTGGGACTTGGGGTTTGGTAAAGTCTTGCCAAACCGTGGAGATAAAATCAATACGCCGCGGACTTGGTTTATATTGTAAGTCCCGAAACTGAGATCACAATGATATCACACAACTCGTAAGGTTGGGGAATCACACAAACAAGTTGTAAAACAAAGAAAGATGAAGAAGAAGAAGGATGATTGATATTCAAATGATTCACAAATCTTGCATACAAAGGTTTGTCTAATACAAGATTACCCAAAATCACCAACCATGCACCTATTACATCATTTACTATTTATAGAAAGAGATTAGGGAGTGTGCTCCCTAAACCCTAGGCCCATGACTACACTACTAGGCCCAAAACCCTAATTAACCCATCATACCAACTAATCCACTAATCACCTTATCCATAAACCTTAAGAGGCCTAACAATCTCCCCCTAGGTTTACTGGATAAGTAGATGCTTCAGACGGTTGGATCAAGAGGACCTGGAGGAGGATCAGCAAAGAGACAGTGCTTTAAAATGTTGGCAACAACACTTGTCCATGACTTAGCACATTCTTCATACTTCTCGCTAGTTCGAATTTGATGGTTTGAAAGAATCAACATGTCTTCCTCATGAAAACTCATTAGATCAAATGAGTTTGGGATTCTGATGGATTGCTCTTCAGTGACAATCACAGCTTCTGCCATTTTTGGATCATAAGCCCAGAATTTGAACTTCTTCAATATCCCTTTCTCAAACTTTCTAGTGAGTGGAATGATCTTCTCTTTATCAGTGGGAGGCCAGATGATTGATTTGACAGTCCTCTTGGTAAAGGAGTCACGAACACCAGGATTTCGTCTTACTATTGGTTCAGCAGTCTTCATGGTCTTAAAGTTTGTTCTCACCTCCCTTTCCAGACGTGAGTGGAAATCCCAACCTGGTCCTTTCTTGTTTAGATCTGGATCGTAATAAGGAGCTCGTAATAGAGACTTCAGATCAACCTGAGTCCAGGATTCAAATTGGCTTTCCTTGGCATAATATTCCCTGTGTCCACTCTTTCGAGTAATCAACCACATCTGTTTGTCTGGCTCATACCTCTAACATGCCACATCTGATTTATTTCCCACCTCATCGTAATAAGTAGATCCTAATTCCATCACAAGCCTGTCGGGTATTTTTGTGGGATCCTTTAGTTGGAAGTTTTCATCCAAGGGATTCATGTCTTGATTCTTCATTACCAGCAACTGTTTCTTTCTTTGCTTCTCCTGTTCTTTCTCTATCGCTTTCTGCTCACGCCTTTTCTTGGACTTGCTAGTTAGCTTCTTTGGCTTTGCTGCCAGATAAGCTTCTAAGGCAGCTTCTCTTTCAGCTTCAGTCGCTGCATGAGCCGCAGCTCTTTGTTCTTGTGTTTGCTGAAGTCTTCCAACATGAAACTGTTCATCCTCTTTATCAACAAATTCATTTCCAAATTTCTTCTCAAGCTTCGCCTTTAGATCATAGACAGTTGACATCAACATCCCTACATCTCCTTGCAATTGATCTATAGTAGAATCTCTGTTTGTGAGCTGAGATTGTAGAGAGGAGATCTGAGCTTCCTTTAATGCAGCGTCTTGTTGTAGAGAAATAATTTGAGCATTTTTCAGTTCACCATCTTGTTCCAATATCACCACACGCCTTTTCAAACGTTTAACATACTCTTCTTCATCGCTATCACTTTCATAGACTTGTCTCTTATCGCTCGCATATCGAGATCCAGCTTCATCATGCTCTGTCATATGAGCTCCGCTTGAGCTACCAGCTTCAAACTGAATACCACCACTTGAACTTCCTGGCCGTGAGGGGGTGGTTTCAAAGTCGAAGTTGAAATCATACAAATCTGTATCTTCCAGGTCAGTCTTCTTTGAAGCATCAGCTGATTGTGGATCAGGTTGAGGGTCAATTGTAGGAGTTGGCTCAGAGATAGTCGAGGGCCCAGAAAGAGTGTTGTCAGGTGCATTGTCGATCTTTTGTTTCTTTGGAGCCGTTTCTTCGATTACATCAGCTGTTTGTTGAATATCAGTAATGGGAATGGAGGGAGGGTCTCCATCACCACCCTGTAAACTTTGAATCAAAGCTGCAAGATTCTCAGCAGTTATTGGCACTGGCACACGAATAGCATCCTCTTCTTTATCAGAAGTCACTATCTCTATTTCACTTTCGGAATCTGCTTCTTCACTGGAGTCTGTGTCAGATTCATCATCAACCATAAGAACCACTTCTTCATCATCACCTGCCTGCTGTGCTTGTTGCATAAATTGTACATCATGCTCTTCTGCTATTTGTGCATTAATTTGAGGCGGAACTGGAGCAACAGGAATAACTGGAGGAGCTGGTGCAACAGGAGCTCCTTGTACATTGTCAACAAACCTCCCATGCTTCTCAAGAGCATATCTTCCTTCAAAGTTATGATTTTTGGCTCGTTTGTTTCTGCATGCATTCTCAAAATATCCTGGCCCCATTGGCTTTAAATTGATGTAGTTTGGCCCCTTAACCAACTCTGGATATCTCTCGTCAAAAATCATCTGCAAAAACCTTCGATACAGCATAAATGTCTTCTTCTTTGGATCCTCCAACATCTTCTTCATGTTATCAAAGATGAAAGCCGAGAAGTTGTAATCCCACTCATTCACAAGTGCTACAACGGCTGAGGTTTGTGTTTTGTTCAACTGATCCCATCCACCCTTGTTTTCAGCAACACATTGGAGGAAAAAGTGAATCAACAGCCTCCAATATGGTGGAAACAGCTTCTTCAGCACAGTGGGGTAGCCTCCTTCATAGCTCATTCTCCTCAGGGCAGCTTGAACTCTGTCGTGATCGTATACTGTAGGATGATGTGGCTGATCTCCAAATCTTAATACTTCACGAATCACTGCTTCAGATACAATAATTTTCCTTTTCTGTATAGTAGCTTCAATGGATCCTGCACCTTGCCTGTTAACCTTTGCAGTATTCCAAAAAGCATTGATGCATTTGCTGCAGATCACAGGATTTGTTCTTAATGCATGTGTGAGTGGACAATTGTTCAGACCCCTGATTAGCGATCCAAACAACTCTGTTTGATCTGCTGGAGAATTTGACAGAAAGCCTGCTTGATTGTGGAATTCGTTCACCTCCAATTGCCGCTGATTCTTTTCTTCCAACATTGCGCCTGCCATTTTCTGCACTTCACAAACAGCCGTCAGATGACATTGAAAATTTTACTTATATTTTGAGTTAACAACGAGGTGACAAAGTCAATTTGTCAAAAACTTAAACATAAGTAACACTTTTCAAGTAAACAGTCCAAAAAAATAGTCCAAGGGTTCATTTCGAATGACTTTCCTCATCCGGAATAGAATTCTGTCCGAAGTCATCCGAAATGCTCCTTATGAGTCCGGAATCATCCGGAATCATCCGCAATGATGACTTCTTGTCCGTGATGATCCGGAATCACCTGTAATGCACATAAGTGATCCGAAATGCAGTACCTAAGGTCCGATATCAATCCGAAATCAATCCGAAATTAATCCGAAATGAAGATTCTTGAGAGAGAATTCAGATGTGCCCGTAATGGTCCGCAATGAGAATGCGGATTCTTATCTTTTTCAGCATTAAGTACTCCGAAATGGTTTTGGGCCAGGCCCATTTCGGATAGTTAGTAATGATGGGCCCATTTCGAACAGTGGGCCATCCAGACTTAATTATTTAATATTAATTTATTCTACCTTTTCAAAAATAGCAAAATATCCCCCTTTTAAAATCAACACAACACCCCACTGAGCAATTAAGAATAAAATAATAATGATAAAAGTAATTAACAAGAAAAATATTCACAAGATACCAACATAGGGTTGATTTTGGGAAGACTGCCACGGGATCAAATTGTTCTTGAACTGATTAAGGGACACTTTTCAGCTCTTCGTTTACTTAGGCTGGTCCACACAATTGTAGATATGCTTGTCCTCTTAAATCCACCGCTCAAACTTCAACTTTTTGCTTTTGTGATACACTTTTAGGTATTTTTATGTTGTGACATCTGTGTGTCCCATTCCAAGGCATACCCCCGCGATCAAGGTAAGCACAACAATTCATCGTAGCAGGTGAGTATACTGAGATCATCCTTTTATTCTATTTGTTTTATTTCACGCCAGACTTCCTGGTGAACAGGTCAGTACTTTCGTACAACAGAGAGACCAAGGAAGATTTGACGAGGGCCCTTTTTTTTAAATGCCAGACTTCCTGGTGAACATGTCAGTACTTCCGTACAGCAGAGAGACCAAGGAAGATCTGACGAGGGCTCATTTAAGCAAGATATCCTGACTGTGCCCAGGTCTGGATATAGTCTGGATGCAACAGAGGGACAGCCCTGATATCCCGGATGATTTGTCAGCATAAAGACCCAAAACTTCAGATGTTGGCTATCTATCAACGCAAGATTTAAGACCATGAAATCATACACCGTTGGTCTGTTACCCACGAGATGTCCAGTCCATTATGTTTGTATCACTTTTGCTTCTTTTGATTTTTGAGCGGCAGACCTATCAACACATCGCAGTGGAGCCTAACCTGTTTAACATTGAAACCTTACGTGTGTTAATCAAGTTCTTTAACACGAAAGTTCATTTCATTTCCCAGCATCTTTTCTCCCCCTAAATTTGAGCAAAAAGTGAACACTTTATGCCCAAATTTACCAGATGGAATACACACAAAAACCCTTTATTTTTATATACAAGAGTTTTTTTTTAAGCTCAGTCGGTGAAGCGAATCATTTTCAAGAGGTCAACTAGCACATTGAACCTAGAGATGCTGACAGGTTTGGTGAAAAGATCCGTTGTATTAGCATCAGTATGGATCTGTTCAAGTTTAATAAGACCTCTGTCAAAGCAATCTCTTATGAAATGAATTTTAATGTCAATGTGCTTGGTTTTGGAGTGGAAAACAGGGTTTTTAGTGATCTGGGTGGCAGCATCATTATCACAATAAATAGTTGTATCAAGATAAGTCAAACCATAATCTTCCAATTGATGCTGCATCCAAAGAACCTGGGAGCAGCATGCAGATGCTGCAACGTACTCTGCTTCCGCTGTGGAGAGAGACATTGTCTGCTGCTTCTTGCATTGCCACGAAATGAGCCTGTCTCCCAAGAACTGGCATCCTGCGGATGTGGACTTTCTATCCCTGTCAGTTCCTCCAAAATTGCTATCTGAAAAGGCAAACAGATCAAAGTTCGAATCTCTGGGATACCAGAGTCCGAGTTTAGGAGCTCCCTTCAAATATCTGAAAATTCTTTTAACAGCAGTTAAATGAGTGAGTTTAGGGTTAGCCTGATAACGAGCACACTGACACACGGCATACAGAATGTCTGGCCGACTAGCAGTCAGATACATCAGTGAGCTGATCATTGAACGATACAGTGTCTGGTTGACAGGACTTCCTTCTGGATCCTCAGTTAACAAAGGTCGTTCTGCAATTGGGGAGTCACTAGGCTTTGAGTCTGTCATGCTAAACTTTGCAAGAACGTCAGTTACATATTTACTTTGATGAATTAATATTCCTTGATTGTTCTGACGGACTTGCAGACCCAGAAACATCGTCATCTCTCCTAAAGAACTCATCTCAAACTTTTTCTTCATGACTTCTTCGAATTCCTTACAAAGGGCATCGTTTGTCGATCCAAAGATGATGTCATCAACGTATATTTGAACAAGAATGATATCTTTGTCAACACGCTTAATGAACAATGTCTGATCGATCATTCCTCGAGTGTATCCATGAGCGAGCAAATGTTCTGTTAGAGTTGCATACCATGCGCGAGGTGCTTGATGCAATCCATACAGAGCCTTGTCGAGCTTGTAAGCATACCCTTCCTTTTCTTGATCAACGAATCCTGGCGGCTGAGCAACGTAAATCTCTTCCTTGACCTTTCCATAAAGAAATGTTGTCTTGACATCCATTTGATAGACGGTAAATCCCATAAAGGATGCGTATGCCAAGAAGATGCGGATGGCTTCTAGACGAGCGACTGGGGCATACACTTCATCATAATCTAGGCCTTCAACCTGACTGAAACCTTGTACTACTAGTCTGGCCTTATTTCTCACTATTACACCAGAATCATCTTGCTTGTTGCGAAATACCCATCGTGTGCCAAGGGCCTTTTTTCCTTGGGGCAGCTTCTCGAGTTTCCATACTCCAAGTCGTTCGAACTGATTGAGCTCTTCATGCATTGCATCGACCCATCCAGGTTCCTGCAAGGCAACATTAATGTTTTTAGGTTCAATCTGTGATATGAAACAGGAATACAAGCACGTGTTAATGTCTCCAGATTTGCTGCGGGTTTGAACACCAGCTGATACTGGGCCAATGACATTTGAGATTGGGTGACTTTTCTGAACACGCTGCAGAATTGCTGTTGTAGGGGCCTGCAGATTGGATTGCAAATTTGAAAAACTTCTAGAAGCTATTCCAGATGGCTCCCCCTCACTTGATGTTGTGGGGCTGATCACATGAGTATCTGCAGTGCATTCACTCGGAATTGTGTTTTGAAACAAAGAGGCTCCCGGAACATTTGACGAACCGGCAGAGCCTTCAGTGTTGTTGGTTCCACTGTTTAGGGTGTTTGCTGAAGGATCAGGATGAGATCCCTGAATAGATGATGAACGGCTTGGATTTTCTTTGTCGAATCCCGATGGATTCACAGTTAGCTTTCTGATTAGATTCTGCAATGGCACATCCTCATCTTCATCTTCAACAGGAATACGCATCTCATCTGCTGATTTATCTGTAACAACAACTTCGTTAGACAAAATAGGAAATGATTTAAACAAGGAGGAATAGTCATATAGCCAGTCAGGCCCAATGCGAGCGTCTTTTGGATTTTCTTCTAGCCAATCTACATGATATGCTTCCACAACTTGCTTCTTGATCTTGTTGTACACACGATAGGAAGTGTTCTTAGCATAACCAATGAAGTAGCATGGATCTCCTCGAGCTTCAAACTTTCCCTTAGAGTCCATGAGAAGAAGGACACACGGGCAGCCGAAAGTGCAGAAGTGTTGCACCGAGGGTTTTTGACCTTCAACAATTTCATAAGGAGTCTTCATGTGATGTTTGTTGATCAAGGCATGATTCTGAACATAGCATGCTGTATTCACCGCTTCAGCCCAGAATATAAGTGGAAGCCCAGAATCTATCAGCATTGTGCGAGCAGCTTCGATGAGAGTATGATTGCGTCTTTCTGCAACCCCATTCTGTTGAGGTGATCTTGTTGTACTGTATTGACGGTCAATTCCTTTGAGTGCACAGAATTCGTTTAGCTCAGCATTCTTGAATTCTGTTCCATTGTCACAGCGAATAATCTTCACACGTTCATTAGACTGATTCTCCATGAGTATCACAAACTTTTTGATTAAACCAGTTGTCTCGCTTTTCTGTTCCAAGAAGAATACCCAAGTGAAACGAGAAAAATCATCTGTGATGACCAAATAGTAAGCTTTTCCTCCGATGCTGAGTACATTGACCTGTTAGGACCAGTTTGATTCCGAAACGATTGCGTATGACACGTTCGACGTGCGGAATCCGTGAACGTGAACGACCGAAACACACGAGACGTACTCAATCTGTGATTCTATAGAAACGTATGAAAGTGTACAAGCAACACGAATCACCTTTTGCCTTTCTCTCTCTACTTTCTCTCTAGCCTCTAGCTCTCCAAGCTCCAAAATGGCAAAAGTTCCAAAAAGTTCTAAATTCTAAGCCCTAGAGTTCTATTTATAGGCCAAGGGGCTTAATGATGAAACTCATTAATTACAGAAATGCCACCTTGCCTTTTCTCTATATTTTACAATATAAAGCATATAATTCTTCTGTTTCTGATACGAACGGAAATGACGGAGGCGATAGACATTACTGCACTAACAGACTCCCCCTTGGATATTGCCGTAGTCAATCCGTAAAAGCTCGTAGCGTCTTTTCTTTCTCTCTCTCTCTTGAGTCTTCTTGAAGCTTTAACACGTATTTAGCAACACAGACTCCCTCTTGCTCGAACAGAATCCCGGTGGATCTGTCTTCAGCTTCAGCTCCCCCTTTCGGTAGACTCTTCAGGCTCCCCCTTTCGTCAAGCTTCCGTGCTTTTGGGATCGACACCTGGCTTTCCGGTTACAAGCTCTTCCAGAAAAGATTCCTGGCTCTTTACACGCTTCCGTTTGCGTTGAGCTCGTCTTCAGACTCCCCCTTAGACTCGGCTGTCAGGATCGTAGCCTGGAATAACATCTGCAACACTCATACGTTTATAAGTGACAATGTTTTGAAATTGTCCAGAAATCGTATTCTGGCTCTTTTGAACTTTCTAAATCAAGATCCTGATATTAAGATATAATAATATGAATATATCCAGAATTATCTTGACTCTCTCCCCCTATCAAAATGCTTCATAGATTTGGCAGTTTCAGCGAACAAAATCGAAAACTGGCTCTTTCAACAGATTTTAACAATATGAGCATCCAAATCCTTCACGGTTGATCATCCAAGTCCAACTTAATGACCTTGGAGATATCACAAACTCTTTTTGACTTTTAATTTTAAACTTCAAGTTTCAAATTAATGAACTTGTTTTATTTTCAGAAACATGATCAGCATACTTAGATTTTGAAACTTAGCATTCAGACATCGGTTGTCGAAAATAAAGCAGAAATCAAAATCTTTTTGTATTTTTCTGAAATATAAAGCAGCATAAAAATATTTACAAACATATTTACAGACAATATTTTTTGTTTGAGTTCGTGTCAGAGGATCATATCAGTTTTTGACAAGTCACAAGTACCGTTGAGCTTAGTTACACATTAAGAATTAAACAATTCACTTAGATTGTCGATATATTGATCCACTTAAATTTTCACACAAATTTCAACTGATTCAGGATATGAATTAGGTGTTTTAAGAACTTAAACTCATTCATGTGTCCCACCTCTTGAATATACTCCCGTATCCAGATCCCAATATTCAGTCTTACAGGTGAGTATACTACAATGATATATGTACATAATTTAGGTATGCGAGGGCCGAGGGATCTCAGGTCGATACTTCCGTATGCGCAGAGAGATATCAGCTTCGACTTTATGGTATGTCCCCTTTAGAGGATCTTTTAGATACAACAGCAGCGACTATCAATTTTATTGTTTCATCTGCATGCTGATGGTTTATGCTATGTTTCAAGCATTGGCAGAAAGTATTATCCAAGGACTAGGTCAGAACTTCCATTCAGCAGAAGTCCCGGAATAATACCCCAGACATCATTGAGCATAAAGACCTAGTATATCAGAATACGAGACCTTTCAAACGAGATTTCAGGGGTTACCTATATATCCAAGTAGTGTTCCCCACGAAATAAGCAAGTGTTTGAATTTAGGTTTATATCCTGAAACAATTTACTAAGTGTATAAAAACCTATCGGCATATCATTAGTGAGACAGTTTAACGCTATTTAGACATTACATTTCTTTAGCATACTGTAACTGTCTACTGATGTACTATCATTTCCACTTTTTACACAAAAACTCAATTTTTGAATTTTATCATGTTTTTGGCTTTTTCAAATTTTCTAATGTTTTTGGATTTTCTAACAAATTCTTACTCCCCCTAAAATTCAAAATCATTAAAAGAAATTTGACAACCTGATACTGATAGCTTTGTCTCGCCATCCATTTTCTGCCTCTCATGCACTGATTTGTAGAAAATATAATGTACCCCCATGATTTACAACACATTGATCTTTTACAGTTTGAAAACCGTTTTTTCAATCTTGTGAAATTAATCATGTTTGTTCAGCCGTGAGGGTTTCGGCGTATTCAATCAAAACTCCCCCTAACAACAAACCATTTTCCCATAATGATTTCAAAACACTTAAGTTTGTTTTAATCAACATGGTTTTTCCGGAAAATTAGTTTTGTTTGTCTTTTCACAAACTCGGGGTTTATACATCACATTGTTCTTTCATCACTTGACAGAAAGAGAAATCAAGTACAACTTAATGTCCTTGATTAGTCTTTTGTAATTCGAAATATCACAGTTACCAACCTGTGAATTTCTCAAGAAAAATGCCGATTCCTACTCCACACTTACCAACCTTGGAGTTCCGGCAAATTCAAATAACATATTTTTGAATTTTTGTATTTTTGACAAATTTAAAAACAACATATTTTTGATTTTTCAAATTTTGACAAAATGAAAACATATTTTTGGTTTTTAAATTTTTCAATTTTTAGGGTTTTTGAGAATATTGTTTATTTATATACAGAAAACAAACAAACTCCCTGTTTAACAGTCGCAGGGATTAGCAGCCTCTTCCTCTCGTGGCAGACTGCTTCGATTCTCCCTTGATTTACATTCAGTTTTCTTCCGAAGCACCTGCACATTCAAAGTATTCAATTACTTGAACAATTTAGCCCAGGTCAGTTGAACCTTAGGCATTTCAACACAATATGCATCATTCAGCTTCGGAAAATCTTTGTCATTTTGTACAAAGACTTTGTCAATTTTGACTTCAACCTTTTCATCTTTTACCGAAGCAATTTGTTTCTTAACACTCCATGTTTGACCTTTTGGAGTCCATCTTTTGTAAAAATGCGAATCTTTTTGAACATTTTGATCCTGAACAACAACTTTTGGTTTCCAAAACTGGTTTGGTTTTGTTGCATCAACAGTTGTTTTCCAACTTTGTGTTGTTCTAAGTCTGGGTGTCACTGGTTTCCATGTTTGTTGTGAGTCAGCCTTTGACATTTTCGGCTTCCAAGTTTGCTTTGAAACAAACTTGGTTGACTTTTGATTCACAACTTCAGATTTCTGTTTTTGAACATAAACAGACTTCTTTTTCGTCTCAACACCAACAGGTTTCAGATTCGAACACTTGCGAGCAAGATGTCCAATTTGATCACATTTGAAACATGTTCTCTTGGACCCATCTTTGACCTGTGGTTGTTGCCTTTTCTTTTGAGCTAAGAACTCGTCATTAGACTGTCGTCTAAATTTTAGTTCTTTCTCTTCTTCTGACGTTGTTCCGTGAACAAAGTTCATTTTTGCCTGAAAATTTGGAACTTCATTTCTTTTCCAATTTTGATTTTTCTTATAACCCAACCCAGCCTTCATGTTTTTCTTCTTGTAACCAGGTTTGTTATAAAAAGTTTTGTGACCTTTTCCAGCAAACTTTAAAATTTCAGACTTTTCAATCTCAACCATTTTGAAAACTTTGTCAATCTTTTCTGAAATCACATTCTGAATCGGGAATACAACATCTAAGAATAATTTATCTGATCCAATCATGGTATAAACCAATCCTTTTGAATCATCATTCAAATTTTTCTCGGATTTTGTGTTCTTCAAATATCCATCATGAAGATTTCCTTCATCTTCATCCTGTGATTCATATTTACCTGTATCAACCAACTCTTCGTTCAACACACTTTCAACGACTTTACCTACCACCTCTGAATCATGAGAATCATCAGATTTGGAATAGGTTATGTCAATGTTATCTGGCAATTGATCTACCATGTTGAAAGCTTTTTCGACCTTTTCCTCATCATAAAATGCAAACTTTTCCGGTGGTGGAACTTGATGAAACTCTGAGCCAATGCCTTTCTTGTTCTGCTCAGACTCACCATCACCCGGTTTTATATTGAAAATTCGTTCAAGCACATATGACGACACGTGGTAACTTTTTAACTTGTTGTTTTCCTGTTCTAAATCAACAATCTATTGCTTTAACTTACCAACATCTTCAATATAGGAGTTAACAACATCTTGTTTTATAGCATACATTCGTTTAAGTTCTTTGGTTGTTTCACATAAGTAATTCATTCTTGATTGAGCATATTTCATTTCGTCTTTTACTTTTTCATATGACTCTTTTGTAATGTGATATGCTAATTTCATTGAGTCATATTCCTTTTTCATTTCTTGACAAGCAATTTCTTTTTGAGAACACTCTTCTGTCATTTTAGAAACATTTTCTTTCAAAACTTCATTTTCTGTTTCTATCTTTTTACATTTTTCGGAAAGTTTTTCTTCATTTTCTTTAAAAACTTTTTCTTTTTCTAACATTTCTTTGCATTTTTCTTTGAAAATGTTTTCAATTTTTGTGAACTCAAGATCTCTTGTTCTGAATTGCTCATCTTTTTCAGTACAAGCTCTGCATGGTTCCATGCATTTCTTGCACTGTTCAATTGGTTTTAAGACTTCAGAATCAGAATGTACCTCAGTGATTGGCACTTCGGTGTTTTCAACTGCCTTTGTCTGCTTCATCTCAGCATCATTCAGCTTATGTTCAACACTGACTTCATCACCAACATTACCCGCTTCCAAATTCACATTCTTTTCTTCTTTTTCTTCTTTCTTCACCTCTTCTTCAATCTGCTGTTCTACAGAAACAACTTCTTTCACAACTTCTGCTTCAACAACCTTTTCAGCAACCTTCTTCAAATTAACCACCATCTCTTCAACATTTTTCTTCATTCTTTCCTCATCCCTTTTTCTCAAACAAGACAGCATAGCATATCTGATATCTTTTTCATACTGTTTAACGTATGCATCATCTTTCATCACCCTTCTGTAGTATTCGGCTCTCAACGGGACAACAAGAAGAACATCATCAAAAATTATGTCTTTCTTTGGAACAACCGGTTCTCCTTCTCTGTTGTAGTAACATTATCTCTTCTTATCCCATCTTTTGTTGCTGACAGCACTTTCATATTCTTCCTGCACTTCATCCATTCTGCTGTAGACCACATTTCTTTCTCTGTAAGTCTTCTCACTCAAAATCTCTTCTCGAGTTTTCTCCTTGATCTCAACTTTTTCTTTATGGATTTCAGCAGTGTCTTTGTCTTTGTTTTCATCTTGAATCTCAGCAACGAAAACAAATTTTCTTTTCTCTGTAATAGCCCTGCCATGAGCTGTTTTTCGAACATTCTCCAAACGATCTTCTTCTGGACAAATTTCGCTCCAGTCAAACCCTTCATCATCATGAATGACAAAACAAGCTCTTGATTTATCCTTGGGTTTATCTTCGATCAACTTTGGCTCTTCTCTGCTTCGATGGTAGATCGCTTTTCGATAATAGTCATCGTTGAAAGGACGTTCATTTACTTCAGCAACTTCTGCATTCTTACACTCTCTTTTGAAATGACCTTTTTGCTTGCATCTGAAGCAGGTCACTTTTGTCTTGTCGAATCCGAGCTTCGTTGATGGACCACCAAGAGATTGTTTCTCAATAATTTCCATGTATCTTTGAGCTCTTCGAATGCAGCTTGCCAAACACCAACGAATATCAATAAGCTCCATTTCCTCTGGATCAATCTGGTCGTAGTCTTCTTTTGTCAGTTCCAAATTACCGATTTTTCCAGCTACAAGACCTTCATATGATTCCAGAACAGATGCAGGAAAGCTCATTTGCTGCTTTGCTGCATTGATGCTCATCGAAGGAGAATTCTTTAGTTTAAGAGCAATGTTGCACAAAATCTCCTCTCCTTCTTCAGAATTAGTTTGTGAGGATGAATGATATCCAGAATGATGACTTGTGGACGTTGTTTGTGGTTCTTTCATCTTCTCACCACTTAAAGCCGTTTTTGGTGAACCAACGCCTTTATCAGAAGGTACACTGCCTTTGTAGTACAAGCCAACATTCTGTTGATGTGAAGAATCAGTCATCTTGCTTTGCTTCTGCAGCTCCAGGTCATGACTCTCAATCTTTTCAAAATATGCATCAAGAGAAATAGTATCATATAAAGCATCATTTTTCAAAATAAAAACAAACGTTTGCCACTGATCAACTCGTGGTAACGCTTCAATCACTTTATCGATAATTTCTTCTCTTGTTTTTGTTATCTCAAATCCTTCAAGTTCAATTTTTAGGTGACAGAATCTCTCTATCATTTGCCTCACCGACTCTCCTTTTAAACTGTCAAAAAGATCAAATTCTTTTTTAAGCAATGCAATTTTGTTCTTTTTTATCTGTTTGCCACCCTCAGCTTTAACACGTAAAGCTTCCCAAACCGATTTTGATGACCCACTATGATTAAGCAATGCAAATATATCATTCCTAATTGCTGACTGTATCAATGCAATCATCCTTTGTTCGGCGGCAAATTCTGCTTTGTCATCTCTGGAGAATCTTTTGAACGGTAGTTCTTCACCTTTGTCATCTTTTGGCTTTTCGTATCCATACTCTAGACAAAACTAACTTTCATGCGCATACGCTTTTGCCCAGTTTATGAACCGTTCTTTCCACCAAGTGTAGTCTTCAATACTTTCGAGAGTTGGTGGCTTTGAGTGCGTTCCGTAAAAGTTATCATGCTTGATGTTCTCATTGATCGCCTTCGTGATGGTTTTTGGTGTAACATTTGCAATCTCAGACGATTCGGATGTGAACGCGTTGAAAAACATGTTATAGAATTCCTCAGCCATGGTTTGAACTTCTTGAATTACCTTGAATCACCTGAATCAATCACGTAAACAAACGATTAGTTCAAAAATAACAATCAACTTGTATGCACGGGAGTTTGAACAACTGATAGTGATTTGTGCAGTTCGATCGAATACACCAGCCGGTCGAGTGAACTGGTCGAACCAAGACAGTGCTAGCCGATCGAGCGAGATGTCCTGCTAGCCGATCGAGCGAAATGTCTTGCTAGCCAATCGAGCGAACTGTTCGAACAAACAAAACTTTGCTAGCCGATCGAGTAGGCTACTCGATCAAGAGATTTCCCAGCCGATCGAGCGAGCTACTCGATTGAAGACACTACACAAACAAACACTACACGACAAAACTTGATCAATAGGTTGGCACTTAAACTTCAATGATGAAACTTCGATTTTCAAAACATCATCACATGCACATTGATATAATTTCGAGAAAATGGCCGACAATCAATTAACTATTTAGTTAAATTTTGATTTTCTCATCATGCAAGGTCTGACAAACATACTAAAAGATTTGAGATTTATTGAGCCGCATATACATATTGGGTCGGTACTTGACAGTGATTGGGCCTAATACTGCATTAACCTTTTAGTGATTTTTGATCAATTAATCATGCAAAAACTGACAAATAACACTACTCAATCAATTCTTATTTGACCAAACTATATTGAATACTGAACTTTTTAATGGAATCAGTCGACAATCAATACAGTTTCACATGCAAACTGAGATACAGGCTGACAACCATTTCACATTTAATTGATTCACATGAGCTGACAGATTGAATGATTTCACTTGTTGTAATAAACGGTTCTGAACTATTGACAGAGTTTGTTGACTTAAGTGATTAATTGTTGCTAGCCGATTGGATGCAAAAGTCGGTTGATCGAACAAGAGTTGCTAGCCGATCAGCTAGGGTCAACAAGTCAACGTCAAAAATGAGTGTCAGTGATGCAATGAATCGACTAGGCTAGTCGATCGAGTGAGATGTTCGATTGAACTTGCTAGCCGATCGAGTGGGATGTTCGATCGAACTTGCTAGCCGATCGAGTGGTTGGTTCGATCGAACTTGCTAGCCGACTGAGTGGTTGGTTCGATCGAACTTGCTAGCCGATCCAAGACAATGCTAAGCCTGTTGTTCACTTTTTCACATGCAAACAACTGCCGACAAGTTTGTGATGAAATATTTTCTTATTGAGCCACCACATGTAAAGAAAGATCTGATAGGGCCGATTTTTAGATGTAAAACAATGATTCGGCCGTTGTTTAAGTGGGTCGGTGCTTGTTATTTGTTTTGAAGAAAGGGCCGAACCTATTATGTTATAGGGCCACACTTTAAGACTGCCAACAAGCACATGCAACTACAAAATTGTCAGATGAATTCACATGGGTCGATGAGTGCATATTGTTGCTTAGAAACAATTCACATACATGCTGACAACTTATTTATGATGTAAGATTGTGGCCGACAACTATAAATGTATACTTAAATCTATAGGACCTTTGTTTTTAGAGATCAGTTTGAAGTTTCCAAGATATAATAATCACATGAAATACTGCAGAATGTGTTGACTAAAGTGATTAACAAGATGATGTGTTATAACATGATTTGTTGTTCGATCGGCTGAGTTTGACAATGCAGTGAAACGAATAGGTATGCTGGCCGGTCGGCTGAATGCTAGCCGATCGGCTAGAGTCAATCAGGTCAACTCTTTTAATGAATGTCAGGTAAAGCTGCT
The DNA here is from genome assembly GCF_002127325.2 of Helianthus annuus. Taxonomy (NCBI): domain Eukaryota; kingdom Viridiplantae; phylum Streptophyta; class Magnoliopsida; order Asterales; family Asteraceae; genus Helianthus; species Helianthus annuus. The sequence goes on along the minus strand of NC_035443.2, from coordinate 24,959,506 downwards.
GTTCGATCGGAGGAATCCTAGCCGATCGGTTGGGGTCAAAAAGGCAATGACTTAAATGAATGATGTTGTTCGATTGGTTGAATATAACGGTGGAACGAATAGAGATGCTGGCCGATCGGCCGGGCTAGCCGATCGGCTGGGCCAGCCGATCGGTTGGCATCTTCAACTTAACAACAACAACAACCATTATTTCAGCTTTTTCGAACAGAAAATCTAAGATTTCTCCCAAACGGCTTGGAATTTTGACCTGAAAATTTGTAGGCTTGTAGATCAGATAGTTTCGCACAACATATCAAAAAATCACCAATTTTTAACTGTGAAAAGTCGTTTAATTTTGCGATTGTCAGATAAAAACGTGAAAAAGATGAAGAGTGAAGAAATTTTGACAAATCTGAGTGAAATTGACTCTGAATCTGATGAATTTCTATACGAATTCGTGCGTTTGATCCGTGCAATCGAGCTCCTGCTCTGATACCACTTGTTAGGACCGGTTTGATTCCGAGACGATTGCGTATGACACATTTGACGTGCGGAATCCGTGAACGTGAACGACCGAAACACACGAGACGTACTCAATCTGTGATTCTATAGAAACGTATGAAAGTGTACAAGCAACACGAATCACCTTTTGCCTTTCTCTCTCTACTTTCTCTCTAGCCTTAGCTCTCCAAGCTCCAAAATGGCAAAAGTTCCAAAAAGTTCTAAACTCTAAGCCCTAGAGTTCTATATATAGGCCAAGGGGCTTAATGATGAAACTCATTAATTACAGAAATGCCACCTTGCCTTTTCTCTATATTTTACAATATAAAGCATATAATTCTTCTGTTTCTGCTACGAACGGAAATGACGGAGGCGATAGACATTACTGAACTAACATGACCGGACCATATAAGTCCATGTGCAGCAATTCCAAGACTTTCGAAGTCGTGTGAACAGGTTTGGACTTATGAGGTCTGCGATGCTGCTTTCCTCAAGTACATGCTTCACATTTCTCTATTTGCATGAAGTCCTTGATTGGTAAGTTTCTGACTAGACCTCCTTTAGCTAATCGATTCAAATTTTTCATGTTCAGATGACCCAACCGACGATGCCATAGCATAGCATCATGCTCAGCAATTTCTGAAAACAGACAAGTAACTTGATCAGTGGGAGCTTTATTCATATCAATAACATAAGCATTTCCTCTTCGTTCAGCTTCAATCAGAAACCAGTCTTCTGGTATGAGGATTCCTGGTTTCAGGATGACACACCCACTCTTAGTGAAGAGTACTACCATTCCTTTATCACACATCTGCGATACACTCAGCAGACTGTGCTTAAGCTCAGGGACATAGTTAACATCTGAAAAAGTGAGAACGCCATTTTTCACAGTGCCTTTCATGGTGATTCTTCCAGATTCTCCTCCTGCGAAATTGACACATCCACCGTCGAATATTTTGATATCATTCAACTGGGATATGTCTCCCGTCATGTGTCTAGAACAACCACTATCAATAAACCAAAGCCTAAAGATAGCCCTCCATAGTCGTTCCTGCACATAAAACGGACTCAGTTAGAAACTGGAACCCAGGCCATAGAGGACCTGAGCTTACCATCGCTATCTGTGTAGGTAACTTCGCGAAAAATCATACAGTTTTTATCATTGTTTGTGACATTTAATGGTGCGGTAGAAGTTGATGGCTGAGAACATGGAGACTGGGATCTGGCAGGACCTTTTGGTTTCCAATTTTTAGTGTCTGGGACCCTTTTGTTTAATGAAGATGATCCTGGCTTATCTTGGAATCTGGTTGTTTTTAAGAACCTTTGTTTTTCCTGCTTAGCAAGATTCCAGTCTCTGTCAGAAGGCCTTACCCTAGAGTGCATGGCCTTCTGATGGTACATGTTCTTAGAGTAATAGGGATGATGAATACAATTTCTAGCGATGTGTCCCGGAATTCCACAGTTAAATCATGTCTGTCTTTTTGAGAAAAAGTCATCTAGTTCGGCTTACGTTATTCTCGAGAGCTGATCACGTCTTTTCAGTTCGTTTGACACCGAGTGCCTTGGATTGTGCTTGTTCTTGGAGGAACCCGCCTTACAGCTGTCAGCACAAGAGTAAGTATCTACAACTTTACCCTTGGGCTTGGGTTCATTTTGCTTGAGATTTGAGGTTTCCCTTTTTGCATTCTTCCTTTTCGGTCTCCTGTTTCTACGTGATCGTTTTCTTTTAGGGGGAATAGATTCAGTCGACTCTGTATCGTCGGGATCAATAGGTGAGCTGTCTGTAGAGGTTGCTCTCACATCTTCCTTTTCTGTATAGATCATGTCTACAGGACAATCTTGAGAGAAGGTTTCCACATCAATTTCTTCTACAGTTTCATTATTTGATTCAACTGTGGAATTGATTTCAATGAATTCCTTCTCCATAGTTTCCATGTCTCCATGAGTTTATACAGAACAGGACATTACGGATGTCTCCTCTTCAGTCAATTCACCTTCTGAGTTCTTGACATTTGATGATTCTAGTAATCAGATGATGAGCAGTCTGTGTCGAAGACAACTTGACTTTCTTCTTTGGCAATACTGCAAGAATCTGATTAATTGTCACAATCGGAATCCCTCGAAGATTTAAACTCATTATCTGGGATCCTCGAATCCTCTGATTGATTGCCAAGATCGTCAGATGATCCCTGTTCAACAGTAAATTTTTCATTATCACTGTTAGTTATTTCAAAATCATCATTGCTGCAGGGAGCGTCTGATGTGTCATTTAGTGTTTCAGACGTACAGGTGTGATATTCTGAATCATCAGTATGGTTTTCTGAGTTATTCGAAACAGATACTTCGAATTCCTCAGACGACACATCAGGCTCTCCTACCATATCATTCACAACATTTACAACATTTTTAGCATTTTCAACATAGTCATTCTTTTCACATGCATAATCTAAAATAATAGCACCAAATTCATCAGTCTTAGTGGGAACATCCCAAGTCTCAGCAAACCAAGAAAAAACAGTGTTCCAAGCATAAATGCCATTTTTATCAGAAATAACATTATTAGCAGCACTTCGATGAGATTCATCATCTTCCTTAGACTCTTCTTCAGTTCTTACTGATTCTGCACACAAATCAGAAAAGTTAGTATTTTCAACAAAATCGGAATTTAATGAACTTTCCTTCATCTCCTCTGCGAATTTGTTAACCTGTTCCGTTGTTACGGTTTCAGTTTCTGCATTTGCCACGGTTTCAGTTTTCTGGTCAGACTCATTATCTGCTGGTTCATTTTGAACAGTTTCATCTTTAACAAAATTCATTGGTTTCTTAAGCTCAGTATATGGACTCTTTTTAGACACAGATGGACCATAATCAACATAATCACTAGGTTTGCCATACATCATAGTGTCATAATTTTCCATTTCTTGCTCAGTGACTGGCAGTCTAGAATAATTATGATTATATGGTGGCGGGACCTTTTTGTACCCCAAACCCTTTCCCTTGTTTTCTTGATAAGCAAGTTGCACATTACATAGATTTTGAACTGTGACACTGGAAGTATCAAACTTCTTGATGTTTAACTCATTTTGTTTGTACTTTCCAGTAAGGAGCTCTAGCTCACCCTTCAAAGAGTCACATTCAAGGGTTTTGACTGTGAGCCTATGTTTATAGTCATGAACCCAACATTGCTGTTGGTTCACGTCTCTATGGAGTTGAGCTATGTCCTTTTTGAGTGCATCAATCTTTTCATGGAGAATCTTATTATTCTCTCGAAGACTAATGTACCTTCCCATCACAGTATTATAGTCTGTAATTAATGCTGAATTCTGAGATCTCAGCAAAGCAACTTTCTTCCTACAATGTTCAGTACATAAAAGGGAGTTTACCATCTCAGCGAGTGACTTTGGTTCCTCAGTCATTGCCATCAAGCACTGATGAACCTTTTCCACAGCAGCAGATTCAGACAGCTTCATTGATTCCACTTGAGCAACAGCATCAGCCCAGTTGAAGCCATTCTGCTCTTGAGCAATTAAAGCTCTTCCAGTTCCAGCATTTCCTTGTCCACTTGAGGCACCTTTATCAGCAGGAGTAACGGGAACCATAGACCTCTCTTTGTTCCTTGCTGCAGCTGCCTGAGTAGCTTCATACCCTATCACAACCTTCTTGCAGTCCCTAGCAAAATGCCCTGGTTCATAGCACCTGTAGCACCTCAGCCTGTTTTTCAGAAAATTTGGACTAGCATGCATAGGACGACGCCCATATCTTTTTGCAAACTTATCAGCTTTAAAAGCTGACATAGCCATGTTCCAAGCCACATCCAGTTCATCTAAGTCCTCTTCTACAACTTGATTCACTTCTGGCGTTAGTTCTGTTGAAGGTATGAGTTCTCCCGCCAAAAAGGCGTTGAAACTGTTGATCATAGAGGCTGCAAGAGCAAGTTTTTCTTCATTCTGTTTGGTTAAGAAAGCCATGTGATTTACTGATGGGGTGTTCTGAGGAGCAGACTGAGTGTTTGAACCAAAAGCAGTATTTGCATGTTGTGGCTGAGGCTGAGATTGAGATTGAGATTGTGGGGCAGCGATGTTTGTGGTATTGACAGCAGGTGCCTGAGAGGAAGGAGCAGCCATTCCATATACGTAGTTTGGCTCTGGGGCAGCGATGGGACTGAAAACAATGTTTGGGTTGTGATTCACCACTCCATGAACAGGACTGAAAACCAGATTTGGATGAGCCTGAGTCATCAGTGCAGCATTGTTTGGACTAGTTACTCCTGCAGCCATCAGAGAGTTCTTGTGATTGATTTCTCTTTGCTGATTATCGATCTCGCAAGACTTAATGGTGGCAATCAACTTAGTTAGTGTCAGTTCATTTAGATCTTTGGTACGCTTGATCATTGAAACCTCAGCATCCCATCCTTTAGGTAGAGAGTTAAGCAATTGACGATTCATTGCACTGTTTGAGACATCGGTTCCAGCACTCAGCATTTGAGATACAAGTTTAACGAATCTTCTGACTTGATTTTCAACCGTTTCTCCATAGATATGATTGAAGGAGCTGAATTGCTGGTTCATCATGTTAACACGACTGGCTTTCATATCGGCATTGCCTTCAAACAGATGTACTAGTGTGTCCCAGATCTCTTTGGCGCTTTAGCAGTTTCTGACTCCAATCGAGATGTCTGGTCCGAGGGCCATTGACAGAGTACCATAAGCAGCTTCATCATCTACAACAACCTTTCTGTCCTCATCAGTGAAAATGTTTTCGGGCTTCGGAATTTGCGTTTGAGGGTCATCCTTAGTGGCATACATGATCGTACACGGCCCATTTTTGATACTTCTCCAGACATGAGGCTCTTTTGCCTGGCAGTATTGTTCAAAACAAAATTTCCATTCGTAGTAGTCATCCCCATACAAGAAACATGGAACTTTTGTGGATGTGCCGATAACTTGGTCAAGCTCTTGATGAAATGCCAAAGACTGAGTCTGGATTGCAGCTAGTGTGGCATTAGCGAGATCGGCTGTGACACCCCAGGAAAACCAGTGAACAATATAACTTACCTAGCTTCCTCAGTGAGTGCATACCAAATTTCAGGACGAAATTTCTTTTTAGTTGGGGATAATGTGACAACTCGTAATTCGAACATACTTTGTAACGTTACATGCTTATGTGTGCTACATTATTTGATTTAATGTTATGTGTTATATGTTATGTGAGTGTATTTATTATGTTATGGATTATGTGAACGCACAACACTTCATACTCGATCGCACAAGCCCTTTGGGCCGTATCACTTGTAATCGGACTCTAGGGCGGCCCAAGTGAGGGTTCGGCCCACCCACCGTACACGCTTAACACATTGGAGTGTGATAACCCTTTCACACTTTTACAAAACACTCTATACACACAAAACCCTAGGTTCTCTTCCTTCTCTCTAGAACTCGACGGCACAAGGCAACCGTGCATCATTCTCTTGTTCGGGTCACCCTCCTACTACTATTAATCGGACGCGGTTGACCACCTTTAGTTCAAGAAACCCTTTTGTGTGTATCTGCCGAGCAACCCAAGGTGAGTTCACACTCTTACCAAGGCATGGGATTCCCGGGGTGTTGGGAATGGGATTGAAAGGATAAGGTTGAATAGATTCATACGGATACCATTACTAGACTACCATACCATCGTCCTCGGTTGTGCAGGATACATACGTAAAACCTACGTATACTTAAGTTACTCACTGTCCTCAGGTTGCGAAGGACACTCACGTAAAACCTACGTGAACTTATTATACTCACTACTGCCTCGGTTGTGTCAGGCACTTACGTAAAACCTACGTAAACCCCCGCGTACTCCTATCCTCGGTTGTGAAGGATACTTACGTAAAACCTACGTAAACCCCATACGCGCTACTGTTCTCGGTTGTGAAGAACACTTATGGTTACGCACAGTCTAGTGGATTAATAACATGGGAAGCCCCCGCCAATAGAGACCAATATCGGCCCAGTAGAGCCACATGTTACGTACGGACTTACAGTTATGCATATTCTTACTGTGAACTCGCTCAACTAGTTGTTGACTCTCTGCTGCATGCCTTGCAGGACCTTAGGTACTTTTGGAGCTTGCACAAGGAGGAGCAGGTCGTTGTGGGCAAATGGATCATGATTACTTATTAAACACTTATGACGTTTCAAACATTAATACTTATGTTGGGTTTTACATTAATGCTTCCGCTACACTTACTTACATTGGTTTTGATAAACACCTTTCGTATTGATGGATAACATTTACCATTTATTTATATGTTCAATATGATTGGTGGCTTGATCCTGGTCATGTCACGCTCCCAAGCGGTGATACTCCGCAGGTGGATTTTGGGGGTGTGACAGATTGGTATCAGAGCCATTGGTTATAGAGAACTAGGTTTTAATACGGGAAAACGTTTTATTAAAACCAGACTATAACCAGAACAGTGCTCTCAACGATCCACAACGACGCTTCGCTCCACGTGCAAGACTCGACATCCTAGGTAATAAGGTTTATGTTTATTACCTGCATGCTAGAACTATATAGAACTTTGCTCGTAGTACACTTAGATACACATGACACCATTACATGAGAATACCTACGTGCTTACACTTTTCTGTCATCGCCCTACTCGCGAACCATTCTTACTTACACTACCTTTACTATGAAGATCATGTCCGGACGTGTGAACATGACTCAAGCCCAGTTGACGGCTCTCATTAACGAACAAGTTGCTGCGGCGCTTGCAGCCGTACAAGCAAGAGGTATAACCTGCTATTCCAAACCTGTCCTAGGATGTTAGATCCTACTCTCGTGACCCAACTCTCGCGCTTAACCGTGACCTATCTTCCTCGCGCAACGGGTCAGAAAGCACAGCAACCTGTCTGCACATTCAAGAACTTCATGGACTGTCGTCCAAGCACATTCAGTGGCACAGAAGGAGCAGTGGGACTACTCCATTGGTTTGGGAAGCTCGAGTCAGTATTCGAGATGTGTGAATGCCCTGAGGCTCGCAGGGTCAAGTACGTCACTTGTACTTTGGAAGGAATCGCGCTAACCTGGTGGAACACACAAGTACAGATACTAGGGTTGGCAGCTGCTAACGCCACCCCCTGGTGTCACACCCCGATTTCCACGTGTCTCACCGGTGGGCCCGGTGGGGGATTACCGTGACGATGTTGGCAACAATATAGTCAAACCACACAATTATATAATGCACAGCGAAAGCTTAAAGATAAATAAATATATATTTCAACCTCTGATTGTAATATCAAATGTATTACAGAAGTCGAACGTATCCACAGTGGATCGTAAATAAACATAAGTATTGTTCCATCAGATACTGCAATCAAGCTTGCGAGACTTATCACGACGCTAGGGAGCTAATACCAGCCAATTTACGTTTAGGTACCTGCACTTAATCTTTTTGGGGAAAATACGTCAGTTTACACTGGTAAATACATTCAACTGACACATTTAAAAATGTTTATTAAAATTGATTTGAATGCACCAGGCACAAACTCTTTTATAACTTGGGAAAATTATAATAAAATCTTGTGAACGTTTTACATGTTCTTTTATGCGTTCAGTAGCCCGGGTCGTGCCGGGTTAAAGATTTATAGACACACCACGTTTGCGTAAAACCGTAGTATGAAAACCAACGGCTACGTCTTTTAATTTTAATGTCGACACTTTATACCGGGTGTACGCCTACACCGGGATGTCGATGGTCGTGGCCATTTCGTAAAATGATGCCAAGGATATCCGGGACAACGGTCATTAAACCCCCCAAAGGCTTATAAGCAACAAAACTGTTTAAATGAGCCGATCATATTTAATCAATTGACCACCTAAGCGATGGAATTATATAATGCTCAATCAAGCGGTATTAGTATACCGTAACCCAAGCCCATATAGGGGAAATAAGTTAAAGTATTTACCTTTGCAAGTATATTTCCTTAATTGGATTAAATCACCGATAGCTTTTACTGGGGCTCCTAATCTGGAACGAAGGTTTTAATTAACCTCTTAGAATCCTAACGGGTCGTTATAATGGCCGTAGCCTAGACCGGTTGGTTCCGATATATATAGATATGGTTTAATCGCGCGAAAAGGCGAAAACCGAGAATGGAGTGTGATTTTGACCCAACAAGTTCAGAGACTTGTTTTATATGGGTTAATGGTTCACACTCTGGATTTTGGGGTTCAAATAATATAATTTGACCCGTATCGGCTAAATTATGAAAACTAGTTTCATAAGCCGAACCGTGCGCGCATTAGGCGAAACGGTTAACCATGAGAGTCGTACGCTTATTTCCTAAGTCAATATGCCTTAAATAGGTTGTGGTATCAGTAGGATACCTTCCGTGACGCCCGTAACGAGTTTAAGTTAATATTATGCCCCGTAGGGCTTTTCGGTCATTTTAAAGACTTTAAAAGGGCTTTTCGAGTTCTACAGGAAATCTGAGTTTTCCGAACAGCTTATAAAGCTTAAAATACTTTATTTATTATTTAAACCAGTAGCAATTGGAATCGGGTCAAAAGACCTTGTAGAACTCATGTTTTGGCCGAAAAGGGCATATTCGGTATTTACCGAACCGTAGCCATAACCGCAGGTTATGAGCGAGGTAAAATTTATTAAAAATCTTTAAAATTCCCAAAATATTATTTTAATACAGTGGGTAAAAGTTTTGGTGACGAAATCTTGGTTTAGATAGGTGTTATGCTAATTGCGCCGTTTATTACAAAAGTTTATTTAAATTGCGCTAATTAGCATAACTCTCATTCTAGACCTCGGATTGACGTGAAACTTTAAGGACATGCTTATAATTTAATAAGCAAGGTTTTGGTCCGTTCACGTGTCCGAAATACTCGTTTAAATTTTAAAAGGCCGTTACGGTCAACTTTTAGGCGAATGACGGAATTGCGCAAAAGACTCGGATAACTCATGAACCGACCACAGAGGTTTATACCAACATGGGACCTGGTCCTAAGAGAGTCCTAAGGTATATTTATACCTCACTAAAACGGGTCAGAACTGAAGTCAAAGCAAAAGTCAAACTTTTGCGACTTTCGGCTCCGAACCGGTTCAATATAGTAAATGATCGATTCAAACGAGCGCAAACAAGTTTATATACCTATTATCATGTTTTATGATTATCAAAACAGGTTCCATAACATATACATTACAGATTATGCATAAATTGCTAAAATAGCTTTCTGTTGACTTTTAACCGCACGTTTGACTCGATATTTGACATGGTTAGAGTGGTGATCAGAGGGAACCCTTTTAGGGGTTTATTACCTCCATTGATACCAACTTATAACCACCTTTGATTCGTCATAAGACAGAACCATCATGGACATAATTTAAAGTCAAACCGTTTTTACGACGGTTTGGTTTTTAGCTAAATACTAAGCATAAACTGAACTACGGATGATCAAGGTAACTTACAGAAGTTAGAACTTGAATATGGAGCAGAGAAGGATGCTTATTAGCTCTTGAGATGACCAGAGAATGTGTCTTTGAGTGTGATGAATGTTATGAACTTACTAGTGCTATTTATAGCAAATGTCATGGCTCAAGATCATTACACACAACTCTACAAGTGCCCTTGGATGAATGGCAGGTGTATTAGAGGGTTATGGGTCGAGTAGGGGGCACCCATGCCTCATTGATTGGTGTTTGGTCGTTCAAATGGTCCAAAGGTCAAGTAGTTACAATATTTCTGCATCTGGGCGTCTAATGCGGCCCGCATGGAAGTTCCATGCGTTTATAATGCGGGCCGCCTGGGATCTAAATACCAGACGCGTAATTGAGGAGGCTCGCGGCCCGCCTCAACTTAACCCAATATGCAATGCGGGCCGCGTGGGGTTAAGATTTCAGAAATTTTAAATCTTTTGTCATGATTACAGAATCTGGTAATTAATAACGAAATCTTTCGAAATGATTTACCTGACCTTTCGGGTTTGAAGGGGTAACTTTGCGGTTTGGCCCTCGGTTATTTACCGATAGGGGCCTCGTGTTATTCACCCGCATTATAAAGTCCCCGGTTTATTTATTAATTATATTGGAAGGCCTTAACTTTCACTGTTGACGCTTTTAACCCTTCTCATACGAATTTGAGTATAACTCTTTTGTTTTAAGACGGAACTTCGCGGAATTTATACGGTATATTCTAGTGAGCGTATAATACTGTTACGAAGCCTTGGGAACGTTAAAGGGTCACTCAGAGGTAATATTAAACATGTTGACACAGTTAACCCCTGTAGTTCGTAATCTCTCACTTTCTTCCGCATTTCGCTTCCGTACGATTTATGATTTATTCGTTTGAAGGTACAAGCATTTATTTAGGGTTACTATACAGTATATTACCCTTTTTGACATTTATAACCCTCGAATTTATATACTTTCAAGGTTTGTCAAAATTAGTCCTTTATTTATTATAGATGCCACGTGTAATCAAATGACACGTGTTAACACATCATTGGACACAAAATTTCGAGGTGTTACATCCTCACCCCCTTAAAATAAATCTCGACCCGAGATTTACTCAAATAAATAGGGGTACTTTTCTTTCATTGTAGCTTCGACTTCCCACGTATATTCTGGACCTCTACGAGCATCCCATTTGACTTTTACAATCGGTACGTGCTTTCTGCGAAGCTTCTTCACCTGTCGATCTTCAATCGACAAAGGTTTTTCTATAAATTTTAAGCTCTCATCTATATGCACATCTGTGTGTGGAATCACCAATGATTCATCGGCGAAGCACTTTTTGAGATTGCAAATGTGGAATACATTGTGAATTCCATTGAGCTCTTCAGGCAAGTTCAACTTATAGGCAACTGATCCGACCCGTTCAATGACCTCAAAAGGTCCTATGTATCTCGGACTCAGTTTGCCTTTCTTGCCAAAACGCATCACCCTCTTCCAGGGTGATACCTTAAGTAATACCTTTTCACCTACTTCGAAGTGAAAATCCTTACGCTTTGGATCAGCGTAGCTCTTCTGCCTATCGCGGGCAGCCTTGAGACGTTCCCGGATCTGGACAATCTTGTCCGTCGTCTGGAAAACAATCTCTGGTCCCGATAATTGGACCTCTCCTACTTCCGCCCAACAAACAGGCGATCTACATTTCCTACCATATAATGCCTCAAAAGGCGCAGCCTTTATGCTGGTGTGGTAGCTATTATTGTAGGAGAATTCGATCAGGGGTAGGTTCTTATCCCAGTTACCACCTAAATCGATCGCACATGCACGAAGCATGTCTTCTAGCGTTTGGATAGTACGCTCACTTTGACCGTCCGTCTGTGGATGGTAAGCCGTACTAAAGTTTAAACGCGTGCCCAAAGATTGCTGGAAACTCTTCCAGAAGTGAGATGTGTATCTAGTATCCCTGTCGGAGATAATAGACACAGGTATGCCGTGTAAGGCTACAATCTTATCAACATAAAGTTGGGCTAACATATCGGAGCTATACGTCTCCTTGATGGGTAGGAAATGAGCTGATTTAGTCAGCCTATCGACTATGACCCATATTGTATCATTTCCTTTCCTGGTTTTGGGTAACTTGGTTATGAAGTCCATAGTTACGCATTCCCACTTCCACTCGGGAAGCTCAGGCTGTTGTAGCAAGCCAGACGGCTTTTGGTGCTCGGCTTTGACTTGAGCACAAGTCAAGCACTTTGCTACGTGGGCGGCTACAGACTTTTTCAAGCCTATCCACCAATAATTTGCCTTTAAGTCTTGGTACATTTTGTCAGCACCAGGATGGACTGAGTATTGGAACTATGGGCTTCCTGGAGAACAACATCACGTAGTCCTCCATAAATTGGAACCCATATACGTCCATTCAGCCTCAAGATTCCATCCTTGCTAAGAGTCAACTGCTCCTCAGTTACTCCCAGCTTTTCATTTGGATAGTTAGCTTCCAACACAGCCTCTCGCTGTGCAGCTAATATCCTTTCAATCAAATTATTCTTAACCTCAATGCTCTTGGCATTGATTCGAATGGGTTTTACCCTTTCCTTCCTGCTCAAGGCATCGGCGACCACATTCGCCTTGCCGGGATGGTACCTGATCTCGCAATCATAGTCATTCAGGGTCTCCATCCAACGGCGTTGCCTCATGTTCAACTCTTTCTGGTTGAACAAGTGCTGGAGGCTTTTGTGATCAGAATAAATCACAAATTTAATGCCATAAAGGTAGTGCCTCCACAACTTAAGTGCAAATACAACGGCACCCAACTCCAAATCATGGGTGGTGTAATTCTTTTCATGCACCTTTAATTGCCTTGAAGCATAGGCAATCACCTTGCCCTTCTGCATAAGCACACACCCCATGCCTGTGTGTGATGCATCGCAGTAAACTACGAATTCATCTGTACCTTCCGGTAATGTCAGCACAGGTACGTTGCTTAGCTTTTGCTTCAGTATTTCGAAGGACTCTTGCTGCTTTGGGCCCCAAATGTACTTTTCTTTCTTCTTGGTCAAGGAAGTCAAGGGCGCAGCAATCCTTGAAAAATTTTCAATAAACCTCCGGTAGTATCCTGCTAACCCCAGGAAACTACGGATTTCGGTAGGCGTCTTTGGCTCTTGCCAGTTCATGACTGCCTCTACCTTAGCGGGATCCACTTGGATACCACGCTCACTCACAACGTGCCCTAAAAATTGAACTTCTCGTAGCCAGAATTCACATTTCGAGAATTTGGCGTAGAGTTTCTCACGCTGTAGTAATTCGAGAATGCAACGGAGGTGCTTCTCGTGGTCAGCTTGATTCTTGGAATAGATAAGGATATCGTCGATGAAGACTATGACGAATTTGTCTAAGTACGGCTTGCAAACGCGGTTCATGAGATCCATGAACGCAGCCGGTGCATTTGTGAGCCCAAAAGGCATCACTAGGAACTCGTAATGACCATAGCGAGTCCTAAATGCAGTCTTGTGTACATCTTCATCTCTGACCCTTAGTTGATGATAACCCGACCTTAAGTCGATCTTGAGAAGTAGCTTGCTCCTTGCAGCTGATCGAATAGATCATCGATCCTTGGTAAAGGATATCTATTCTTTATGGTAACTTTATTCAGTTCTCTATAGTCGATGCACAACCGCATCGATCCGTCCTTCTTCTTTACAAATAGGACAGGAGCTCCCCAGGGAGATGAACTAGGTCTGATAAAACCTTTCGCCAGCAGTTCATCCAACTGGGTCCTCAGTTCTTTCATTTCCGTCGGAGCTAATCTGTAAGGTGCTCTTGCTATCGGAGCTGCTCCAGGAATGATGTCAATTCTGAACTCCACTTGTCTATCTGGTGGCAAACCAGGTAGTTCTTCAGGAAAAACCTCGGGGTATTCAGAAATGACAGGAAGATCCTCGATCTTCGGCTTTGGTTCTTCTATTATCACTTGAGCCATGTAAATTACACAGCCTCTGTTCAAACACCTTGAAGCTTTCAGCATAGATACGTCTTCGGGCAATCCGTAATGCGTATCCCCTCGAATGGTAAGAGATTCACCACTCGGAGTCTTTAAGACTATCTGCCTTTTGCCGCAAATGATTTGGGCCTGATTACGGGATAACCAGTCCATGCCTAGCACAATGTCAAAACCCGCTAATTTGAAAGGAAGTAGAGATAAAGGAAAAGAATGGTTCCTAATGGACATTTCACATCCTTCTAGAATAGTAGAGACGGTTTCTATCGTGCCGTCTGCTAACTCTACTTCGTATTTCACGTCAAGGGTTTTGATAGGCATATTTAGTAGTTGGCAAAATTTCTGGTCTACAAAGGACTTATCAGCGCCAGAATCGAATAGTACTCTTGCAAATATATTATTTACGAGAAAAGTACCTGTAAGCACATTGTCGTCCTTAACCGCTTCCTTTGCATCCATGCGAAAAACTCTCGCATTTGACTTCTTAGTCTCTTCCGCCTTCTTGGCATACTTTGGGCAATTACTCTTTATGTGCCCCTTTTCGTTACAACCATAGCAGGTTGCATCCTTTATCTTTTTGCACTCCACGGTCTTGTGATCCTTGGACTTGCATAGCCCACAGGATGGAGTCTTTTGTTGCGACTGTGAACCAGACGCAAACCTACACTTCCCGGAGTGAGGTTTCTTGCAGACCTTGCAGTGAGGTCTTCCATCAGCTTGCCCCTCCTTCTTTGCCTCCGACCCTCTCTTGCCCTCACCGTTTCCACGGTGCTTTTTCCCAGACTTTCGTGAGGTATCATCCTCACGTTTTCGCTTTTCAGCCTCCTTGCTCCTTTGTGCCCTCAGACGGACAGCATCAAGTGTAAGAGACAAGGAGAGGTCAGTAACTGACCTGAAGGTCGTCGGCCTAGAGGCCTTCACACTGGCCTTGATCGCCGGCTCTAAGCCCCCAATGAAACGGGCAATCCTTCTAGTTTCTGGTGTCACAAGATATGGCACCAGGCGTGACATGGTGTTAAAGCTTGTCAGATATGCTTGACAATCCAGGTTTGTCATCACTAGTGAGACAAAATCCGCCTCAATCTTCTCAACCTCGTGCTGAGGGCAGTAGTTTTCTTTTATGAGGGCAATAAACTCCCCCCATGACATTTTGTATAAGGCAGACTTACCTGAAGCCTGCACCAGAGCTCTCCACCACGCCAGGGCCTCGCCCTTGAATGACTGGGACACAAACTTAACCACGTCCCTCTCAGCGCACCCGCTGATGTCCACAATCGTGTCCATCTCGTCTAGCCAGGTGATACAGTCAACCGCACCTTTCTCCCCTGTAAATTCCCGGGGCTTACATGATACAAAGTATTTGTAGGTGCAACCCTTAGCACTCGACGCATCAGTATATTCTCTATCGCGATGAACGCTGTGCTCAGTGGACGAGTGTTTGTCGTCATCTTTCTTGGGTTCAGAGGGTGGTTTGGAGTGTGTCTTTGGTTTAGAGGGTGGCTTTGACACGGTTCTGCCTTGGGACTCAGTATGTTGACGATCAATAGCTGCCTGAACAGCATTGTCAATCAGAGCCTTTAGCTGTGCGCCTGTCAAATGTACTGACGCATTGTCATAGTCATCTTCATTCGTGTGGCTGTTCTCTCCATTGGGATCCGCCATTGTAACTTGAATCTGTTACAGAAGATAACAAAATTTTATTCAGGAGATTATTATATAATTGTCTTTTATGACAATTTGTCAACCATGGTACAGAGACCATATTTGGTTAACTTATTATTTCATTACATATTAGGATTTGAATATATCCTATTTCAGCTATATAAATAGTATTGGCGGCATAAAGCCTAATCACGAGGATGTTTTATAATATTAGCCGAGATTTCGTAGAATCAAAGGCATAGAGAATTGAACCGTAGTTCTTTTATCTCTTTCTGACAGGGAGTCATAGACTACCACTGTCTTTTGTCGTTATAAGACAATTATTATGGCCCATAGGCACTACACTTCTAATGGATGTTTAAATATAGTTGGCCCGTAGGCACTACATCTCTAATGGATGTTTTGATATGGTTGGCCCGTAGGCACTACATCTCTAATGGATGTTTAATAATATTGGCCCGTAGGCACTACATCACTAATGGATGTTTTTATAATACTGGCCCGTAGGCACTACATCACTAATGGATGTTTTAATAATACTGGCCCGTAGGCACTACATCACTAATGGATGTTTTAATAATACTGGCCCGTAGGCACTACACCACTAATGGATGTTTTAATAATATGGCCCGTAAGGCACTACATCACTAATGGATGTTTTTAATAATAATCATCTTTATTGATGATTTAACCCATGATTTATAAATCATTTAGTTGGGTTTGAAATCCTTAAAGGATTATTGTATAAGAATGACGTGCGTGATTTTAACGAATCACATCTGCCATGATTGTTAACATGCGTACAGAGGTTAACAGGGAATCAGAATCTTTTCAATTAGGTCGTACCATCTTGACTGGATCTTAAAAGACACCAAGCTAGGTTTCACCTTTTAAGATTCTTTATTTAGGCAGATCAATATAAAAGGAATGGTTTTGATTTATTTTATACATATTAAAACAAAACTCATAACATACATTCCAAAATCTCAAATACAATTACATATTGCCCTAAACGGGTCTTTCAAATAGTACATACCTCCATAGAGGTTTTAAAATAAGTGACAAGTCCACGCAGGGACTAATACAAGATAGGTGTCCATGCAAGGACTAAAGATAAGTCCACGTAGGGACTGAAATATGATAAGTGTCCACGCAGGGACTTATTTCAAAAGTAGAAATTACATTAGTACAACTATTAAGGGCTAATGGTCACGTTTCTTCTTTTTGCCCTTTAGTAGGTTCGCCAAGCCTTTGAGAAATCCTCGGTGGCTTTTCTTCTCTTCCTCGAACTCTCTCTCCACACGATCTAGTCGATGGAGTATTTCTTCCTGTTCAGGAGGAGAGAAACGTGGTTGTGGCGCTTGATGTGGAACTGGAGGTCTGGGAGGTATTGGATACCCATGAGCTGAGTAGTCCGGTGGTCCCATGTTTCCATGTGCTCCGTCAGGGTAGCGCGCATTATATCTTGCCGACACCACATATGGGTCGCGCTCATAGCCGTAGTTGTATTGTGCTTGTGACGGTTCGAACGGGTTGTAAGCCGTTGGACCCGTATAAGCAGGTATGGGTTGGTCATACCCAAATGGTGGCGAATTTCGTGCAGCTGGTGCGGAGTTCGCCTCCTGTATAGGACTTGAAGGTCCTTCTTCTTGTAGCGGCGGATAGTGGCTACTACTAGAATGTCGAGGAGTGCTGAAGTGGATACCCCCTCCTCCTCGTGTAGACATACGAGCATTTGTCCTCCTACGCCTCGGCGGATCAGGTATTACTGGTTGTGCCGGTGGCGGAGGTGGTGGCGTAACTGCCTCAAAGCGTGAATCCTCAGAGGGATCCTGTGGATGTCTCGGTTGTTGAGATGTCTGTTGAGGTGGTGTGTAGTACCACTCATGTCGGTCAAACATCGCTTGGAAACTGTCTGGTCCTTGATAGGGCGTTCCATGGAAGGATGACCCATCAGAAACTTCTATCGGATGCGTGGGCGTACCACGAGCTGGTTCAGTAGGATCCTCATCTTCCTCCATGGGATCTTCAGAAAAGTGGTCTTGTGGACCAAGTGGAACAAATCCTGAAGGTTCCTGTATGTAGTCAGCCGGATTAAACTGACCTATGTAGTATGGAGTAGGGTCGTCATAATTCCGGTGCGATACCGAACGTTGTAGAGGTATGAAGGAAGGTTGTGGGTTGTTGGGATCATTTTCTGAATTTGGCCCAAAGGAGTGCCGGTAGGATGGCGTCGAGCTGTGCGAAGTGGAATGCCTCGCGGGTTCGTAAAGATCTCTTCGTCGTTGTGGCTCTTCGCTCCGTGTCATCGAAGGATGTCTTGTACCAGATGGTCCAGCTTCGTTATCGTGATGTGTCACGATTTCTCCTCGGCCTCTTCTTCCCCTTCCTCTTCCTCGGAATATAACAGGTGGCATTTTCCTGCTCCAAAACTTATTAAAAATCGAATCGAAAATAAAGACAAAAAGGAGTAATAATCCGAATTTGTCCTAAGTTCTTGTCTAGACTCAAGTATGTGCAATTGTGTCATTGAGATTAAACACATTAGGATAGTGTTTAATTCACTCAATGTTGGCTCTGATACCAACCTGTCACACCCCGATTTCCACGTGTCTCACCGGTGGGCCCGGTGGGGGATTACCGTGACGATGTTGGCAACAATATAGTCAAACCACACAATTATATAATGCACAGCGGAAGCTTAAAGATAAATAATATATATTTCAACCTCTGATTGTAATATCAAATGTATTACAGAAGTTGAATATCCACAGTGGATCGTAAATAAACATAAAGTATTGTTCCATCAGATACTGCAATCAAGCTTGCGAGACTTATCACGACGCTAGGGAGCTAATACCAGCCAATTTACGTTTAGGTACCTGCACTTAATCTTTTTGGGGAAAATACGTCAGTTTACACTGGTAAATACATTCAACTGACACATTTGAAAATGTTTATTAAAATTGATTTGAATGCACAAGGCACAAACTCTTTTATAACTTGGGAAAATTATAATAAAATCTTGTGAACGTTTTACATGTTCTTTTATGCGTTCAGTAGCCCGGGTCGTGCCGGGTTAAAGATTTATAGACACACCACGTTTGCGTAAAACCGTAGTATAAAAACCAACGGCTACGTCTTTTAATTTTAATGTCGACACTTTATACCGGGTGTACGCCTACACCGGGATGTCGATGGTCGTGGCCATTTCGTAAAATGATGCCAAGGATATCCGGGACAACGGTCATTAAACCCCCCAAAGGCTTATAAGCAACAAAACTGTTTAAATGAGCCGATCATATTTAATCAATTAACCACCTAAGCGATGGAATTATATAATGCTCAATCAAGCGGTATTAATATACCGTAACCCAAGCCCATATAGGGGAAATAAGTTAAAGTATTTACCTTTGCAAGTATATTTCCTTAATTGGATTAAATCACCGATAGCTTTTACTGGGGCTCCTAATCTGGAACGAAGGTTTTAATTAACCTCTTAGAATCCTAACGGGTCGTTATAATGGCCGTAGCCTAGACCGGTTGGTTCCGATATATATAGATATGGTTTAATCGCGCGAAAAGGCGAAAACCGAGAATGGAGTGTGATTCTGACCCAACAAGTTCAGAGACTTGTTTTATATGGGTTAATGGTTCACACTCTGGATTTTGGGGTTCAAATAATATATTTGACCCGTATCGGCTAAATTATGAAAACTAGTTTCATAAGCCGAACCGTGCGCGCAATAGGCGAAACGGTTAACCATGAGAGTCGTACGCTTATTTCCTAAGTCAATATGCCTTAAATGGGTTGTGGTATCAGTAGGATACCTTCCGTGACGCCCGTAACGAGTTTAAGTTAATATTATGCCCCGTAGGGGCTTTTCGGTCATTTTAAAGACTTTAAAAGGGCTTTTCGAGTTCTACAGGAAATCTGAGTTTCCCGAACAGCTTATAAAGCTTAAAATACTTTATTTATTATTTAAAACCAGTAGCAACTGGAATCGGGTCAAAAGACCTTGTAGAACTCATGTTTTGGCCGAAAAGGGCATATTCGGTATTTACCGAACCGTAGCCATAACCGCAGGTTATGAGCGAGGTAAAAATTATTAAAAATCTTTAAAATTCCCAAAATATTATTTTAATACAGTGGGTAAAAGTTTTGGTGACGAAATCTTGGTTTAGATAGGTGTTATGCTAATTGCGCCGTTTATTACAAAAGTTTATTTAAATTGCGCTAATTAGCATAACTCTCATTCTAGACCTCGGATTGACGTGAAACTTTAAGGACATGCTTATAATTTAATAAGCAAGGTTTTGGTCCGTTCACGTGTCCGAAATACTCGTTTTAATTTTAAAAGGCCGTTACGGTCAACTTTTAGGCGAATGACGGAAATGCGCAAAAGACTCGGATAACTCATGAACCGACCACAGAGGTTTATACCAACATGTGACCTGGTCCTAAGAGAGTCCTAAGGTATATTTATACCTCACTAAAACGGGTCAGAACTGAAGTCAAAGCAAAAGTCAAACTTTTGCGACATTCGGCTCCGAACCGGTTCAATATAGCAAATGATCGATTCAAACGAGCGCAAACAAGTTTATATACTTATTATCATGTTTTATGATTATCAAAACAGGTTCCATAACATATACATTACAGATTATGCATAAATCGCTAAAATAGCTTTCTGTTGACTTTTAACCGCACGTTTGACTCGATATTTGACATAGTTAGAGTGGTGATCAGAGGGAACCCTTTTAGGGGTTTATTACCTCCATTGATACCAACTTATAACCACCTTTGATTCGTCATAAGACAGAACCATCATGGACATAATTTAAAGTCAAACCGTTTTTACGACGGTTTGGTTTTTAGCTAAATACTAAGCATAAACTGAACTACGGATGATCAAGGTAACTTACAGAAGTTAGAACTTGAATATGGAGCAGAGAAGGATGCTTATTAGCTCTTGAGATGACCAGAGAATGTGTTTTTGAGTGTGATGAATGTTATGAACTTACTAGTGCTATTTATAGCAAATGTCATGGCTCAAGATCATTACACACAACTCTACAAGTGCCCTTGGATGAATGGCAGGTGTATTAGAGGGTTATGGGTCGAGTAGGGGGCACCCATGCCTCATTGATTGGTGTTTGGTCGTTCAAATGGTCCAAAGGTCAAGTAGTTACAATATTTCTGCATCTGGGCGTCTAATGCGGCCCGCATGGAAGTTCCATGCGTTTATAATGCGGGCCGCCTGGGATCTAAATACCAGACGCGTAATTGAGGAGGCTCGCGGCCCGCCTCAACTTAACCCAATATGCAATGCGGGCCGCGTGGGGTTAAGATTTCAGAAATTTTAAATCTTTTGTCATGATTACAGAATCTGGTAATTAATAACGAAATCTTTCGTAATGATTTACCTGACCTTTCGGGTTTGAAGGGGTAACTTTGCGGTTTGGCCCTCGGTTATTTACCGATAGGGGCCTCGTGTTATTTACCCGCATTATAAGTCCCCGGTTTATTTATTAATTATTTGGAAAGCCTTAACTTTCACTGTTGACGCTTTTAACCCTTCTCATACGAATTTGAGTATAACTCTTTCGTTTTAAGACGGAACTTCGCGGAATTTATACAGTATATTCTAGTGAGCGTATAATACTGTTACGAAGCCTTGGGAACGTTAAAGGGTCACTCAGAGGTAATATTAAACATGTTGACACAGTTAACCCCTGTAGTTCGTAATCTCTCACTTTCTTCCGCGTTTCGCTTCCGTACGATTTATGATTTATTCGTTTGAAGGTACAAGCATTTATTTAGGGTTACTATACAGTATATTTACCCTTGTTGACATTTATAACCCTCGAATTTATATACTTTCAAGGTTTGTCAAAATTAGTCCTTTATTTATTATAGATGCCACGTGTAAACAAATGACACGTGTTAACACATCATTGGACACAAAAATTCGAGGTGTTACACTTTATGTCGTCGGATTATAAATAATAGGGGTACTTCATTCATGAGTGCCAACATGGACTTACGATCATCCCATGAATCGACGTGTTTAACACATTCATCTGGACCACAAAGTTTTTCTATTTTTTAAGTTTACCTAATTACAAACAATATGTTAGTGGCACAAAAGCCTAGTCACGAGGACGTTTTTTATAATATAAGCCGGGATTACAGAGAATCAAGGCATGAAAGGTTTGAACCGTAGTCCTTTTACCTTTTGGACAGGGAGTCATAGACTACAACTGCCTTTTGTCTTATATGACAATAAGTATGGCCCGTAGGCACTACATCATTAATGGATGTTTAATAAGTTTGGCCCGTAGGCACTACATCGCTAATGGATGTTTAATAATGATCATCTTTATTGACGAGTTAACCCATGATTTATAAATCATAAATTTGGGCTTTGGGATCCTTAGAAGGATTCTCATATAAGAATGACGCGTGCGATTTTAACGAATCACATCTGCCAAGAACGTTAACATGTTTACAGAGGTTAACAGGGAATCTGAATCTTTAAATCAGGTCTTACCATCTTGGTCGGGTCTTGTAATGACACCTGGCTAGGTTTCACCATTAAGATCCTTTATTTAGGCAGACTAATTTAAAAAGGAATGATTTTTTGATTATTTCATATATAATAACAAAAATGAAATTCATAACATAACATTCCATTAATTATAATAATGATTACACGCTGCCTTAAACGGGACTTTTTTTTAAATAAATAAATACCTACGCAGAGGTTTATAGAAAACAAGTCCACGCAGGGACCAAATACAAAGATAGATGTCCGCGTAGGGACTAGAAGATAAGTCCACGCAGGGACTGAAATGCAATTGTCCACGCAGGGACTAAACACGATAAATGTCCACGAAGGACTAAATTGTAATAGTAAATACAACAATACATAAGGGAGACTAATGATCTCGTTTCTTCCTCCCTTTTAGTAGGTTTGCTAGGCCTTTGAGGAATCCACGATTACTCTTACGTTCTTGTTCGAAGTCTCGTTCCACTCGGTTTAGACGGTGGAGGATTTCTTCTTGCTCCGGTGGAGAAAAACGTGGCTGTTGCGACGGTTGCTGTACCGGAGGTCTAGGAGGTGCTGGATACCCATGAGCTGAGTAATCTGGTTCAAGAGGTTCCATGGAGGGCATTGTAATTAGCCGCTACCACGTATGGATCGGCATCATAGTTATAGTTGTAGTGCGTGTGAGTCGGCTGCTCAAACGGATTGTACGCGGTGGAACCGGCGTACGCTGGTATCAGATTGTCATAGTCGAAGGTGGCGAGGTGGTGCAACTGGTGCAGAATTCACCTCTGCAGGGTGACCCGAAGGTTCACCTAATTGTGGTTCTTCAGGCACTGACGGAAAGTGACTCACACTCGAGTAGCGAGGGGTGCTGAAATGGAATTCCCCTCCTCGGGTGGACATCCGCGCGCCTGATCTCCTACGCCTTGGCGGATCAGGAGGTGCTTGTTGAACTGGTGGCGTGGAGGCGGTGGCGTAACTGCCATGAACCGCGAATCCTCAGAAGGATCCTGTTGCTGCTGTTGGTCATGAGGCGAGAAATGATGAGAAGGTGTGAAGTACCAATCACATTGGTCAAACCTCGCCTGATAACTGACAGGACCTTGATAGGGTGTTCCATGAAAATGATGACCCATCAGAGATCTCGATTGGATGATTAGGAGTACCCTTGCAGGTTCTATGGGATCCGTATCTTCATCCATATCTACCGCGTTGTCTTCAGAGAAGTGATCCTCTGGTCCTAAAGGGTTATAACCTGTTGGTTCCTTGGTCATAATCCGCCGGGTTAAACTGTCCTCGAAGAAAGGAGAAGGATCGCCATAAGAATGGTGCGGAAGAGATCGCTGGAGAGGTATAAACGAAGGTTGAGGGTTATTGGGTTCATTTTCTGAGTTTGGTCCAAAAGAGTGACGGTATGAAGGTGTTGAACTGTGCGAGGTAGAATGTCTTGCAGGTTCAAAGAGGTTCTTCTACGTCTCTGAGGTTCTTCACTCCTTGTAGTCGAAGGAGCTCGCATGTTCGAAGGTCCGGCCTCGTGATCATTGTGAGTAGTGATCGGCCCTTTACGCATATCGTGACAACCATCCCGTCGTTGGTCCTCCAGTAACATTATACGCCATATCGTTTCATTAAGATTCCATCCTTGCTAAGAGTCAACTGCTCCTCAGTTACTCCCAGCTTTTCATTTGGATAGTTGCGTCCAACACAGCCTCTCGCTGTGCAGCTAATATCTTTCAATCAAATTTTCTTGACCTCAATGCTCTTGGCATTGATTCGAATGGGTTTTACCCTTTCCTTCCTGCTTAAGGCATCGGCGACCACATTCGCCTTGCCGGGATGGTACCTGATCTCGCAATCATAGTCATTCAGGGTCTCCATCCAACGGCGTTGCCTCATGTTCAACTCTTTCTGGTTGAACAAGTGCTGGAGGCTTTTGTGATCAGAATAAATCACAAATTTAATGCCATAAAGGTAGTGCCTCCACAACTTAAGTGCAAATACAACGGCACCCAACTCCAAATCATGGGTGGTGTAATTCTTTTCATGCACCTTTAATTGCCTTGAAGCATAGGCAATCACCTTGCCCTTCTGCATAAGCACACACCCCATGCCCGTGTGTGATGCATCGCAGTAAACTACGAATTCATCTGTACCTTCCGGTAATGTCAGCACAGGTACGTTGCTTAGCTTTTGCTTCAGTGTTTCGAAGGACTCTTGCTGCTTTGGGCCCCAAATGTACTTTTCTTTCTTCTGGTCAAGGAAGTCAAGGGCGCAGCAATCCTTGAAAAATTTTCAATAAACCTCCGGTAGTATCCTGCTAACCCCAGGAAACTACGGATTTCGGTAGGCGTCTTTGGCTCTTGCCAGTTCATGACTGCCTCTACCTTAGCGGGATCCACTTAGATACCACGCTCACTCACAACGTGCCCTAAGAATTGAACTTCTCGTAGCCAGAATTCACATTTCGAGAATTTGGCGTAGAGTTTCTCACGCTGTAGTAATTCGAGAATGCAACGGAGGTGCTTCTCGTGGTCAGCTTGATTCTTGGAATAGATAAGGATATCGTCGATGAAGACTATGACGAATTTGTCCTAAGTACGGCTTGCAAACACGGTTCATGAGATCCATGAACGCAGCCGGTGCATTTGTGAGTCCAAAAGGCATCACTAGGAACTCGTAATGACCATAGCGAGTCCTAAATGCAGTCTTGTGTACATCTTCATCTCTGACCCTTAGTTGATGATAACCCGACCTTAAGTCGACCTTCGAGAAGTAGCTTGCTCCTTGCAGCTGATCGAATAGATCATCGATCCTTGGTAAAGGATATCTATTCTTTATGGTAACTTTATTCAGTTCTCTATAGTCGATGCACAACCGCATCGATCCGTCCTTCTTCTTTACAAATAGGACAGGAGCTCCCCAGGGAGATGAACTAGGTCTGATAAAACCTTTCGCCAGCAGTTCATCCAACTGGGTCCTCAGTTCTTTCATTTCCGTCGGAGCTAATCTGTAAGGTGCTCTTGCTATCGGAGCTGCTCCAGGAATGATGTCAATTCTGAACTCCACTTGTCTATCTGGTGGCAAACCAGGTAGTTCTTCAGGAAAAACCTCGGGGTATTCATAAATGACGGGAAGATCTTCGATCTTCGGCTTTGGTTCTTCTATTATCACTTGAGCCATGTAAATTACACAGCCTCTGTTCAAACACCTTGAAGCTTTCAGCATAGATACGTCTTCGGGCAATCCGTAATGCGTATCCCCTCGAATGGTAAGAGATTCACCACTCGGAGTCTTTAAGACTATCTGCCTTTTGCCGCAAATGATTTGGGCCTGATTACGGGATAACCAGTCCATGCCTAGCACAATGTCAAAACCCGCTAATTTGAAAGGAAGTAGAGATAAAGTAAAAGAATGGTTCCTAATGGTCATTTCACATCCTTCTAGTATAGTAGAGACGGTTTCTATCGTGCCGTCTGCTAACTCTACTTCGTATTTCACGTCAAGGGTTTTGATAGGCATATTTAGTAGTTGGCAAAATTTCTGGTCTACAAAGGACTTATCAGCGCCAGAATCGAATAGTACTCTTGCAAATATATTATTTACGAGAAAAGTACCTGTAAGCACATTGTCGTCCTTAACCGCTTCCTTTGCATCCATGCGAAAAACTCTCGCATTTGACTTCTTAGTCTCTTCCGCCTTCTTGGCATACTTTGGGCAATTACTCTTTATGTGCCCCTTTTCGTTACAACCATAGCAGGTTGCATCCTTTATCTTTTTGCACTCCACGGTCTTGTGATCCTTGGACTTGCATAGCCCACAGGATGGAGTCTTTTGTTGCGACTGTGAACCAGACGCAAACCTACACTTCCCGGAGTGGGGTTTCTTGCAGACCTTGCAGTGAGGTCTTCCATCAGCTTGCCCCTCCTTCTTTGCCTCCGACCCTCTCTTGCCCTCACCGTTTCCACGGTGCTTTTTCCCAGACTTTCGTGAGGTATCATCCTCACGTTTTCGCTTTTCAGCCTCCTTGCTCCTTTGTGCCCTCAGACGGACAGCATCAAGTGTAAGAGACAAGGAGAGGTCAGTAACTGACCTGAAGGTCGTCGGCCTAGAGGCCTTCACACTGGCCTTGATCGCCGGCTCTAAGCCCCCAATGAAACGGGCAATCCTTCTAGTTTCTGGTGTCACAAGATATGGCACCAGGCGTGACATGGTGTTAAAGCTTGTCAGATATGCTTGACAATCCAGGTTTGTCATCACTAGTGAGACAAAATCCGCCTCAATCTTCTCAACCTCGTGCTGAGGGCAGTAGTTTTCTTTTATGAGGGCAATAAACTCCCCCCATGACATTTTGTATAAGGCAGACTTACCTGAAGCCTGCACCAGAGCTCTCCACCACGCCAGGGCCTCGCCCTTGAATGACTGGGACACAAACTTAACCACGTCCCTCTCAGCGCACCCGCTGATGTCCACAATCGTGTCCATCTCGTCTAGCCAGGTGATACAGTCAACAGCACCTTTCTCCCCTGTAAATTCCCGGGGCTTACATGATACAAAGTATTTGTAGGTGCAACCCTTAGCACTCGACGCATCAGTATATTCTCTATCGCGATGAACGCTGTGCTCAGTGGACGAGTGTTTGTCGTCATCTTTCTTGGGTTCAGAGGGTGGTTTGGAGTGTGTCTTTGGTTTAGAGGGTGGCTTTGACACGGTTCTGCCTTGGGACTCAGTATGTTGACGATCAATAGCTGCCTGAACAGCATTGTCAATCAGAGCCTTTAGCTGTGCGCCTGTCAGATGTACTGACGCATTGTCGTAGTCATCTTCATTCGTGTGGCTATTCTCTCCATTGGGATCCGCCATTGTAACTTGAATCTGTTACAGAAGATAACAAAATTTTATTCAGGAGATTATTATATAATTGTCTGTTATGACAATCTGTCAACCATGGTACAGAGACCATATTTGGTTAACTTATTATTTCATTACATATTAGGATTTGAATATATCCTATTTCAGCTATATAAATAGTATTGGCGGCATAAAGCCTAATCACGAGGATGTTTTATAATATTAGCCAAGATTTCGTAGAATCAAAGGCATAGAGAATTGAACCGTAGTTCTTTTATCTCTTTCTGACAGGGAGTCATAGACCACCACTGTCTTTTGTCGTTATAAGACAATTATTATGGCCCATAGGCACTACACTTCTAATGGATGTTTAAATATAGTTGGCCCGTAGGCACTACATCTCTAATGGATGTTTTGATATGGTTGGCCCGTAGGCACTACATCTCTAATGGATGTTTTAATAATATTGGCCCGTAGGCACTACATCACTAATGGATGTTTTTATAATACTGGCCCGTAGGCACTACATCACTAATGGATGTTTTAATAATACTGGCCCGTAGGCACTACATCACTAATGGATGTTTTAATAATACTGGCCCGTAGGCACTACACCACTAATGGATGTTTTAATAATACTGGCCCGTAGGCACTACATCACTAATGGATGTTTTTAAATAATCATCTTTATTGATGATTTAACCCATGATTTATAAATCATTTAGTTGGGTTTTGAAATCCTTAAAGGGTTATTGTATAAGAATGACGTGCGTGATTTTAACGAATCACATCTGCCATGATTGTTAACATGCGTACAGAGGTTAACAGGGAATCAGAATCTTTTCAATTAGGTCGTACCATCTTGACTGGATCTTAAAAGACACCAAGCTAGGTTTTACCTTTTAAGATTCTTTATTTAGGCAGATCAATATAAAAGGAATGGTTTTGATTTATTTTATACATATTAAAACAAAACTCATAACATACATTCCAAAAATTTCAAATACGATTACATATTGCCCTAAACGGGTCTTTCAAATAGTACATACATTCACAGAGGTTTTAAAAATAAGTGACAAGTCCACGCAGGGACTAATACAGGATAGGTGTCCATGCAAGGACTAAATGATAAGTCCACGTAGGGACTGAGATATGATAAGTGTCCACGCAGGGAATTATTTCAAAAATAGAAATTACATTAGTACAACTATTAAGGGCTAATGGTCACGTTTCTTCTTTTTGCCCTTTAGTAGGTTCGCCAAGCCTTTGAGAAATCCTCGGTGGCTTTTCTTCTCTTCCTCGAACTCTCTCTCCACACGATCTAGTCGATGGAGTATTTCTTCCTGTTCAGGAGGAGAGAAACGTGGCTGTGGCGCTTGATGTGGAACTGGAGGTCTGGGAGGTATTGGATACCCATGAGCTGAGTAATCCGGTGGTCCCATGTTTCCATGTGCTCCGTCAGGGTAGCGCGCATTATATCTAGCCGACACCACATATGGGTCGCGCTCATAGCCGTAGTTGTATTGTGCTTGTGACGGTTCGAACGGGTTGTAAGCCGTCGGACCCGTATAAGCAGGTATGGGTTGGTCATACCCAAATGGTGGCGAATTTCGTGCAGCTGGTGCGGAGTTCGCCTCCTGTATAGGACTTGAAGGTCCTTCTTCTTGTAGCGGCGGATAGTGGCTACTACTAGAATGTCGAGGAGTGCTGAAGTGGATACCCCCTCCTCCTCGTGTAGACATACGAGCATTTGTCCTCCTACGCCTCGGCGGATCAGGTATTACTGGTTGTGCCGGTGGCGGAGGTGGTGGCGTAACTGCCTCAAAGCGTGAATCCTCAGAGAGATCCTGTGGATGTCTTGGTTGTTGAGATGTCTGTTGAGGTGGTGTGTAGTACCACTCATGTCGGTCAAACATCGCTTGGAAACTGTCTGGTCCTTGATAGGGCGTTCCATGGAAGGATGACCCATCAGAAACTTCTATCGGATGCGTGGGCGTACCACGAGCTGGTTCAGTAGGATCCTCATCTTCCTCCATGGGATCTTCGGAAAAGTGGTCTTGTGGACCAAGTGGGACAAATCCTGAAGGTTCCTGTATGTAGTCAGCTGGATTAAACTGACCTATGTAGTATGGAGTAGGGTCGTCATAATTCCGGTGCGATACCGAACGTTGTAGAGGTATGAAGGAAGGTTGTGGGTTGTTGGGATCATTTTCTGAATTTGGGCCAAAGGAGTGCCGGTAGGATGGCGTCGAGCTGTGCGAAGTGGAATGCCTCGCGGGTTCGTAAAGATCTCTTCGTCGTTGTGGCTCTTCGCTCCGTGTCATCGAAGGATGTCTTGTACCAGATGGTCCAGCCTCGTTATCGTGATGTGTCACGATTTCTCCTCGGCCTCGTCTTCCCCTTCCTCTTCCTCGGAATATAACAGGTGGCATTTTCCTGCTTAAAACTTATTAAAATCGAATCGAAAATAAAGACAAAAAGGAGTAATAATCCGAATTTGTCCTAAGTTCTTGTCTAGACTCAAGTATGTGCAATTGTGTCATTGAGATTAAACACTTTAGGATAGTGTTTAATTCACTCAATGTTGGCTCTGATACCAACCTGTCACACCCCGATTTCCACGTGTCTCACCGGTGGGCCCGGTGGGGAATTACCGTGACGATGTTGGCAACAATATAGTCAAACCACACAATTATATAATGCACAGCGGAAGCTTAAAGATAAATAAATATATATTTCAACCTCTGATTGTAATATCAAATGTATTACAGAAGTCGAACGTATCCACAGTGGATCGTAAATAAACATAAGTAGTGTTCCATCAGATACTGCAATCAAGCTTGCGAGACTTATCACGACGCTAGGGAGCTAATACCAGCCAATTTACGTTTAGGTACCTGCACTTAATCTTTTTGGGGAAAATACGTCAGTTTACACTGGTAAATACATTCAACTGACACATTTAAAAATGTTTATTAAAATTGATTTGAATGCACAAGGCACAAACTCTTTTATAACTTGGGAAAATTATAATAAAATCTTGTGAACGTTTTACATGTTCTTTTATGCGTTCAGTAGCCCGGGTCGTGCCGGGTTAAAGATTTATAGACACACCACGTTTGCGTAAAACCGTAGTATGAAAACCAACGGCTACGTCTTTTAATTTTAATGTCGACACTTTATACCGGGTGTACGCCTACACCGGGATGTCGATGGTCGTGGCCATTTCGTAAAATGATGCCAAGGATATCCGGGACAACGGTCATTAAACCCCCCAAAGGCTTATAAGCAACAAAACTGTTTAAATGAGCCGATCATATTTAATCAATTAACCACCTAAGCGATGGAATTATATAATGCTCAATCAAGCGGTATTAGTATACCGTAACCCAAGCCCATATAGGGGAAATAAGTTAAAGTATTTACCTTTGCAAGTATATTTCCTTAATTGGATTAAATCACCGATAGCTTTTACTGGGGCTCCTAATCTGGAACGAAGGTTTTAATTAACCTCTTAGAATCCTAACGGGTCGTTATAATGGCCGTAGCCTAGACCGGTTGGTTCCGATATATATAGATATGGTTTAATCGCGCGAAAAGGCGAAAACCGAGAATGGAGTGTGATTCTGACCCAACAAGTTCAGAGACTTGTTTTATATGGGTTAATGGTTCACATTCTGGATTTTGGGGTTCAAATAATATAATTTGACCCGTATCGGCTAAATTATGAAAACTAGTTTCATAAGCCGAACCGTGCGCGCATTAGGCGAAACGGTTAACCATGAGAGTCGTACGCTTATTTCCTAAGTCAATATGCCTTAAATAGGTTGTGGTATCAGTAGGATACCTTCCGTGACGCCCGTAACGAGTTTAAGTTAATATTATGCCCCGTAGGGCTTTTCGGTTATTTTAAAGACTTTAAAAGGGCTTTTCGAGTTCTACAGGAAATCTGAGTTTCCCGAACAGCTTATAAAGCTTAAAATACTTTATTTATTATTTAAACCAGTAGCAATTGGAATCGGGTCAAAAGACCTTGTAGAACTCATGTTTTGGCCGAAAAGGGCATATTTGGTATTTACCGAACCGTAGCCATAACCGCAGGTTATGAGCGAGGTAAAATTTATTAAAAATCTTTAAAATTCCCAAAATATTATTTTAATACAGTGGGTAAAAGTTTTGGTGACGAAATCTTGGTTTAGATAGGTGTTATGCTAATTGCGCCGTTTATTACAAAAGTTTATTTAAATTGCGCTAATTAGCATAACTCTCATTCTAGACCTCGGATTGACGTGAAACTTTAAGGACATGCTTATAATTTAATAAGCAAGGTTTTGGTCCGTTCACGTGTCCGAAATACTCGTTTAAATTTTAAAAGGCCGTTACGGTCAACTTTTAGGCGAATGACGGAATTGCGCAAAAGACTCGGATAACTCATGAACCGACCACAGAGGTTTATACCAACATGGGACCTGGTCCTAAGAGAGTCCTAAGGTATATTTATACCTCACTAAAACGGGTCAGAACTGAAGTCAAAGCAAAAGTCAAACTTTTGCGACTTTCGGCTCCGAACCGGTTCAATATAGTAAATGATCGATTCAAACGAGCGCAAACAAGTTTATATACCTATTATCATGTTTTATGATTATCAAAACAGGTTCCATAACATATACATTACAGATTATGCATAAATTGCTAAAATAGCTTTCTGTTGACTTTTAACCGCACGTTTGACTCGATATTTGACATGGTTAGAGTGGTGATCAGAGGGAACCCTTTTAGGGGTTTATTACCTCCATTGATACCAACTTATAACCACCTTTGATTCGTCATAAGACAGAACCATCATGGACATAATTTAAAGTCAAACCGTTTTTACGACGGTTTGGTTTTTAGCTAAATACTAAGCATAAACTGAACTACGGATGATCAAGGTAACTTACAGAAGTTAGAACTTGAATATGGAGCAGAGAAGGATGCTTATTAGCTCTTGAGATGACCAGAGAATGTGTCTTTGAGTGTGATGAATGTTATGAACTTACTAGTGCTATTTATAGCAAATGTCATGGCTCAAGATCATTACACACAACTCTACAAGTGCCCTTGGATGAATGGCAGGTGTATTAGAGGGTTATGGGTCGAGTAGGGGGCACCCATGCCTCATTGATTGGTGTTTGGTCGTTCAAATGGTCCAAAGGTCAAGTAGTTACAATATTTCTGCATCTGGGCGTCTAATGCGGCCCGCATGGAAGTTCCATGCGTTTATAATGCGGGCCGCCTGGGATCTAAATACCAGACGCGTAATTGAGGAGGCTCGCGGCCCGCCTCAACTTAACCCAATATGCAATGCGGGCCGCGTGGGGTTAAGATTTCAGAAATTTTAAATCTTTTGTCATGATTACAGAATCTGGTAATTAATAACGAAATCTTTCGAAATGATTTACCTGACCTTTCGGGTTTGAAGGGGTAACTTTGCGGTTTGGCCCTCGGTTATTTACCGATAGGGGCCTCGTGTTATTCACCCGCATTATAAAGTCCCCGGTTTATTTATTAATTATATTGGAAGGCCTTAACTTTCACTGTTGACGCTTTTAACCCTTCTCATACGAATTTGAGTATAACTCTTTTGTTTTAAGACGGAACTTCGCGGAATTTATACGGTATATTCTAGTGAGCGTATAATACTGTTACGAAGCCTTGGGAACGTTAAAGGGTCACTCAGAGGTAATATTAAACATGTTGACACAGTTAACCCCTGTAGTTCGTAATCTCTCACTTTCTTCCACGTTTCGCTTCCGTACGATTTATGATTTATTCGTTTGAAGGTACAAGCATTTATTTAGGGTTACTATACAGTATATTACCCTTTTTGACATTTATAACCCTCGAATTTATATACTTTCAAGGTTTGTCAAAATTAGTCCTTTATTTATTATAGATGCCACGTGTAATCAAATGCCACGTGTTAACACATCATTGGACACAAAATTTCGAGGTGTTACACCTGGAACGGATTCAAAGAACGCATTAAAAGGGAATACTACACACGTGATGACATCCACAAGTTGGAAGTGGAGCTTTACCATTTGAAAATGACGGGGTCAGAAATTGAAGCTCATACGAAACGGTCGAACGAACTGGCCATCCTGTGTCCAACCATGGTGGACCCTCCAAGCAAGCGTATCGAATTGTACCTCAAGGGTCTAGCCACAGAGGTTCAGAGCCACGCTGCATCAGCTAACCTTGACAATAACCAAGACATTCAGCGTCTTGCTCATCACCTCACGGATCAAGCAGTGGAACAGAACAGGCTGCCTAGTTGTATCAGCGCTATTACTACCGCTATCACTTCTGCTACTCCCGCTACTACTAGTGACAACAAGCGGAAATGGGATAGGTATTCCAGCAGGGGTTCCGCTACCGTTCAGTCTCAAGCACAGCAGCAGCGCAAGAATAGTAATCACCAGAGCCGAGTCAGCCAACTTCTGGTGATTTGGGGCAGGGTGGATATCGGGGAATTCACCCAATGTGTAACCAATGCAACAGACACCACGGTGGTTAGTGCAACGAGGGACGTTGCCAGAGGTGTCTCAAGATGGGCCATGAAGCTAAGGATTCAGGAGCCCACGGCCTGCAAATCAGAATCTCCAGCAGCAACAGCAAGCAGAAATCCTATGCAAGAAAAAGATTGTTCGTATTCTCCGTTCTGGTCAAGAACCTCTCGAAGTTCAAGGCGACAAGAGTGGTGCTGTGGTTGGCATCATCTCTTTCTTGAAGGCTCAGAAATGTCTGCGGAAGGGTCACACCGCAATCTTGGCACTCGTTTCAGATGCATCAGTGAAGGAAAAGAAACTGGAGGATATTCCAGTTGTACGCGACTACCCTCAGGTGTTTCCTGAAGATTTACCTGGATTACCGCCTCATCGTCAGGTCGAATTTCAAATCGAGCTCGCTCCAGGAGCAGCACCCATAGCTCGCGCACCATATCGTCTAGCTCCATCAGAATTGGAGGAACTGTCAAAGCAGCTACAAGAGCTCTTGGAAAAGGGCTTCATTCGTTCAAGCTCTTCGCCTTGGGGAGCTCCAGTATTATTCGTGAGAAAGAAGGACGGTACCTTCAGGATGTGCATAGACTACCGGGAACTGAACAAGGTAACGGTGAAGAACCGTTATCCTCTTCCACGCATAGACGACTTATTCGACCAGTTGCAAGGGTCGTGTTATTACTCCAAGATAGACTTGAGGTCTGGTTATCATCAGCTGAGAGTCCAGGATGGGGACGTCTCCAAAACTGCATTCAGAACTCGCTACGGCCACTACGAGTTCCTTGTCATGCCGTTCGGGTTAACGAACGCGCCTGCCGTATTTATGGACCTTATGAACAGGGTGTGCAAACCCTATCTTGACAAGTTCGTCATTGTTTTCATCGACGACATCCTGATCTACTCCAAGAGTCAGGAGGAACACGAGCAGCATCTACGCCTTATTCTGGAACTCCTACGGAAGGAACAGCTGTACGCTAAGTTTTCGAAATGCGACTTCTGGCTTCGTGAAGTCCACTTCTTAGGCCACGTAGTGAACAAGGATGGGATCCATGTCGATCCATCCAAGGTAGACTCGATCAGAAAATGGCCTGCACCACGTACGCCAACGGAGATACGCCAATTTTTGGGTTTGGCGGGGTACTACAGACGGTTTATTAAAGACTTTTCAAAGATTGCCCAGCCGCTTACACTACTGACACAGAAGGGTGTCACCTACCGTTGGGGCAACACGTAGGAAACTGCTTTTCAGCACCTAAAGGATAGACTTTGCAGTGCACCTATCCTCTCATTGCCAGAGGGCACGGAAGATTTTGTAGTTTATTGCTTACGCTTCTCGTCAACTCAAGGTTCACGAACGAAACTACACGACGCACGATTTAGAGCTGGGAGCTGTTGTTTTCGCGCTTAAGATATGGCGACACTACCTGTACGGTACCAGGTGCACGATTTACACCGATCACAGGAGTCTCGAGCATATCCTTAAGCAAAAGGATGTGAACATGCGTCAACGACGATGGGTCGAACTACTGAACGATTACGAATGCGCCATCAAGTATCATCCAGGCAAAGCCAATGTTGTGGCTGACGCTCTCAGTCGGAAAGACACTTTACCTAGGCGCGTACGAGCTTTGCAGCTCACTATTCAGTCCAGTCTTCTTGCACAGATACGAACTGCTCAGATAGAAGCTTTAAAACCCGAAAACGTCAAGGCTGAAGCCTTACGCGGCTCAAGGCAACGAATGGAACAAAAGGAAGACGGCGCCTACTATGTAACGGGGCGTATTTGGGTCCCACTTTTTGGCGGTTTACGCGAGCTGGTAATGGATGAAGCTCACAAGTCACGCTACTCGGTACATCCAGGTTCGGATAAAATGTACCACGACATCAGAACTACATACTGGTGGCCTAGTATGAAGGCCCACATAGCGACTTACGTCGGCAAGTGTTTGACATGTGCAAGGGTTAAGGTGGAATATCAGAAACCAGCGGGCCTACTTCAGCAACCCAAGATACCGCAGTGGAAATGGGAAGAAATTTCCATGGATTTTGTTACAGGCCTACCTAGATCCCAACGGGGGAATGATACTATATGGGTGGTCGTGGATCGACTCACCAAGTCTGCACACTTCCTGGCTATAAAGGAAACGGATAAGTTCTCCACTCTCGCAGACGTCTATCTTAAGGAAGTTGTTTCGAGGCACGGGGTGCCCACCTCCATCATTTCGGATCGGGATGCACGATTCACGTCAGAGCTATGGCAAGCGATGCACAAATCTTTCGGCTCACGGTTAGACATGAGCACAGCGTATCACCCTCAGACGGATGGGCAGTCTGAGCGAACGATCCAAACTCTTGAAGACATGCTTCGGGCATGTGTTATCGATTTCGGCAACGGCTGGGAAAAGCACCTCCCTTTGGTGGAGTTCTCATACAATAACAGTTATCACACCAGCATACAAGCCGCTCCATTCGAGGCATTGTACGGACGTAAATGCCGGTCACCTCTCTGTTGGGCAGAGGTGGGGGATAGTCAGATTACGGGTCCAGAGATCGTAGTGGACGCCACAGAAAAGATCGCACAGATACGACAACGCATGGCGGCAGCACGCGACCGTCAGAAAGCCTACGCGGATAAGCGTAGAAAGCCATTAGAATTTCAGGTCGGGGACCGGGGTTTACTTAAAGTCTCACCCTGGAAGGGTGTGGTCCGTTTTGGCAAACGGGGCAAACTAAATCCGCGGTATGTCGGACCGTTCGAGATCATTGAGAAAATAGGCAAGGTGGCCTACAAGCTAAACTTACCAGCTGAACTCGGCGCAGTTCACAATGTATTTCACGTGTCGAATCTGAAGAAGTGCCTGTCAGATGAGACCCTCATAATTCCTTTTAAGGAACTCACTATCGACGAGCGGTTGCAGTTCGTCGAGGAACCAGTTGAAATCACGGACCGGGATGTGAAGGTCCTCAAAAAACAAGAGAATCCCTCTTGTCCGAGTTCGTTGGAACTCCAGACATGGCCCAGAGTACACCTGGGAACGCGAAGACCAGATGACAGAAAAGTACCCCCAGTTATTCGGAACCAATGCAACCACTACTGAGGCTGAAGCTACTACTGCGGAATTTCGGGACGAAATTCCAGATCAACGGGGGGAGGATGTGACACCCCAGGAAAACCAGTGAACAGTATAACTTACCTAGCTTCCTCAGTGAGTGCATACCAAATTTCGGGACGAAATTTCTTTTTAGTTGGGGATAATGTGACAACTCGTAATTCGAACATACTTTGTAACGTTACATGCTTATGTGTGCTACATTATTTGATTTAATGTTATGTGTTATATGTTATGTGAGTGTATTTATTATGTTATGGATTATGTGAACGCACAACACTTCATACTCGATCGCACAAGCCCTTTGGGCCGTATCACTTGTAATCGGACTCTAGGGCGGCCCAAGTGAGGGTTCGGCCCACCCACCGTACACGCTTAACACATTGGAGTGTGATAACCCTTTCACACTTTTACAAAACACTCTATACACACAAAACCCTAGGTTCTCTTCCTTCTCTCTAGAACTCGACGGCACAAGGCAACCGTGCATCATTCTCTTGTTCGGGTCACCCTCCTACTACTATTAATCGGACGCGGTTGACCACCTTTAGTTCAAGAAACCCTTTTGTGTGTATCTGCCGAGCAACCCAAGGTGAGTTCACACTCTTACCAAGGCATGGGATTCCCGGGGTGTTGGGAATGGGATTGAAAGGATAAGGTTGAATAGATTCATACGGATACCATTACTAGACTACCATACCATCGTCCTCGGTTGTGCAGGATACATACGTAAAACCTACGTATACTTAAGTTACTCACTGTCCTCAGGTTGCGAAGGACACTCACGTAAAACCTACGTGAACTTATTATACTCACTACTGCCTCGGTTGTGTCAGGCACTTACGTAAAACCTACGTAAACCCCCGCGTACTCCTATCCTCGGTTGTGAAGGATACTTACGTAAAACCTACGTAAACCCCATACGCGCTACTGTTCTCGGTTGTGAAGAACACTTATGGTTACGCATAGTCTAGTGGATTAATAACATGGGAAGCCCCCACCAATAGAGACCAATATCGGCCCATTAGAGCCACATGTTACTTACGGACTTACTGTTATGCATATTCTTACTGTGAACTCGCTCAACTAGTTGTTGACTCTCTGCTGCATGCCTTGCAGGACCTTAGGTACTTTTGGAGCTTGCACAAGGAGGAGCAGGTCGTTGTGGGCAAATGGATCATGATTACTTATTAAACACTTATGACGTTTCAAACATTAATACTTATGTTGGGTTTTACATTAATGCTTCCGCTACACTTACTTACATTGGTTTTGATAAACACCTTTCGTATTGATGGATAACATTTACCATTTATTTATATGTTCAATATGATTGGTGGCTTGATCCTGGTCATGTCACGCTCCCAAGCGGTGATACTCCGCAGGTGGATTTTGGGGGTGTGACATCGGCAGCAGTAACAACACCGTTCATGACACTGGATTGGTTCAACATGATTGAGATGAAGTTCGAAATAGGGTCTGAAATCAAGGATCCGAAATATAATCTGAGGTCCGAAATCACACTTGTCCGAAATGAAAACTGGTCCGAAGTCTAAATTGGTCCGAAATGAGTCAAGTCTGAAAGGCATAGAGGTCCGAAATGACTTCGAATCCGAAATGACAAACTTTAATTCGAAATCTGATGAAATCTGATGAACTTAATCCGGAATCTGATAATCCTAATCCGAAATCTGATGATGATTATCCGTAATCTGATAAACTTATCCAAAATCAGCTGATGATTACCCGAAATCTGATGATTGTAGTCCGAAATCTGATGAAACAATTCGAAATCTGATGATGACGATTCGAAATCAAGCAAACTTCAAATCGTGATGATAATCAACAGTTCGAAATGGTCCGAAATCCCTTGAATATAGTCCGGAATCAGCAGAAACACTCCGAAATGTAGTAGAAATCCAGAAAACGGAACAGTATCCAAACCGTAACAGTAACAGCGAAGAAAAAACCGACGCGATATCA
This sequence comes from Helianthus annuus, assembly GCF_002127325.2. Classification (NCBI taxonomy): domain Eukaryota; kingdom Viridiplantae; phylum Streptophyta; class Magnoliopsida; order Asterales; family Asteraceae; genus Helianthus; species Helianthus annuus. The sequence goes on along the minus strand of NC_035443.2, from coordinate 24,920,879 downwards.
GATCCGAGCCTGGAAATCAGGTTCAACAAGCTTTGATACCAATTGTAAGTCCCGAAACCGAGATCACAATGATATCGCACAACTCGTAAGGTGGCAGAATCACACAAACAAGTTGTAAAACAAAGAAAGATGAAGAAGAAGAAGGATGATTGATATTCAAATGATTCACAAATCTTGCATACAAAGGTTTGTCTAATACAAGATTACCCAAAATCACCAACCATGCACCTATTACATCATTTACTATTTATAGAAAGAGATTAGGGAGTGTGCTCCCTAAACCCTAGGCCCATGACTACACTACTAGGCCCAAAACCCTAATTAACCCATCATACCAACTAATCCACTAATCACCTTATCCATAAACCTTAAGAGGCCTAACATATATTATCGTGACTACTCTTAGAGAGATAGGATCAAACCAAGAGGTCCATAGTGATGGGTCGTATAAACCCCTTATCACTAAATTTTTACTTAACACTAAACTACAATGGTGTATGGTTTCCCTGTTGATTCTATTGAAACATTGTGGTTTGATTCCGACCTTGCGGAGGGTTTCCGTGTCGATTCCATCAAATATGGTTAAGATGTGAGAGGGCCACTAACCATGGACTTCACGACTTTATGCATTAACAAAACACAACTACTTGCTAGGCCTTAAAAAGAACGGCTTTGGTGGGTTGTCTCGCAGAGTACTCGGAATAACCCTCCAAAGACGTATGGTGGTCGCTTAAAGTGAGCTCTTGTGATCCATGTTAACGAAGTATCAAAAGGTAACAAAAACTCGCGCACCCTTTCTCTTAAAACTGACTTCAAAACTATCTTTTATTTATTTTTATGTTTTTTATATGAACTACGAAAAACAGCCCCTATTTTTTTTTGCCTTGACAGATGCGATAACATTCAGTACTAAAAACTCTTGTATCTTTGGACGACCTCGGTATCTTACCATCACTATTGATGCATGGTCGAATACCGGTGTTTTTAATATGTTTAAGTTTATGTTTTTACATAGCTTTTAGTTTTGAATAGCCTACTTTTGATTGGAATTGTGTTTTGCAGGTCTAACAGAGTTTAAGGAGCTATTTGGAAGCTATACGGAGCATCGGGAATGAACCGGATCAACCGTAGACGCGAGATATACAAAAACAGGAAAAGGCACCCTACAGGGGGCGTCGGCGACGCCCCATAGCCGTCGGCGACGCACTCGCGTCATCGGAAATGGCGTAGGCAGCGAATTAAAGCGTCAGCAACAAAATGTAACTTCCAGAAGGCGTCGGCGACGTCTGATCCTGGTGCCCGATGGAAATTTTTGGTTTTTGCAACTTTTGACGAGTTATAATGCACCTTTGGGGGTCTTTAAAAGGAGTTACGAATATTTTGAGTTTTGAAACCATTCTTGGAGCCAAGAACTTCACCAACCTCAATTCCATTGATCCAAATCATCAACAATCATTGGAATTGATCATACATTCTCAATCCTCTAACCCTAATCATCATCCCTTCTGTAGGATCGGATTTCGACTCCAAAACGATTGCGAACTGACTCGTGTAACGTGCGGAATCCGTACACAAACGTGACCGAACACACAAGACCGTACTCAGTCTGTGATTCTATAGATAATGTATGAAATCGTACAAAGCACCACGAATCACCTTTTGCACTTTCTCTCTCTACTTTCTCTCTCTAGCTCCAAAGCTCTCAAGTCTCCAAATGTGCAAAAGTTCTAAACAAAGGGATAAGGCTCCTATTTATAGGCCATGGAATTAATGAGAGTTCTCATTAATTACCAAAATGCCACCTTGCCCTTTTCTATCTAATATTACAATATAATCATGTTTTCTACTAAAACTTGCTACGAACTCGATTGACGGAGGCGATAGACATTACTGCACTAACACCTTCCATCATTCCACCAATTCATTTTCCACAATCATCCACCACAACCCTAACCTTCATCATACTCAACCTTAAGGCTTCAAGATGTTCGTGATCAAGCTCAAATCATCCGGTGATCGTGTTCCGTTCGTCATGAGCGGCTAATTCTCGCGGGTTTCACCCCGATGTAGACTTTTGTAAGGATTTTTAGGGTTTGCTACATGTTTAATATTTGGTTTGTGATAGTTTGAATTGCATTTGAATCATTAGATAATTGTCTTACGTTTGTATTGAATTTACGAATTGTCGAGTGAGTTATGAAATTTGACTTCGTGAAATGAATATGCGTAATTATGCCTTGTCTTTTGATAGGATTTACTTGTCCGAGGTAACGAAGTGCAATGCGGTCCGTCTTGTACGTTGGTAGCAATCGGCACCTAAGCCTCGTGATTCTAAACCGTTAATGAACTAATTCATCGAAACCAAGTTAAAACGTGTAGTAACCCTAGGTCCTACTGTCACACCCTGGCTTTGCGGAAGCGTGGTTAATTTGGTGTGACTTCTTAATACCATAGCTTAATCATAACAAAGCTATATGAATTAAAATCATGCAAGAATCATCCATTAAGTTTTAAAAAAAACCAAATACAGTGCCATTGTTTTAACGGGAAACACGCCCTAACAACCATATCCTTATTCAACAAACATTACAAACCTAAACATAACATGATCACAGTTTAAGGACTGTGACTTGTCCAGGAAAGAGTCACATCCCCTAAACCCCGGATGATCTTGGAAACTAGTGCAGCGGGAAAACGTGCCATACCGTGCCAGACCTTTTAATTCCCTGAAAAACATGTAAGTTGAAAAATCAACAATAATGTTGAGCGAGTTCATGTGTAGTGAGTAAGTAAAACCTTTGTAATATGTCTGTAAGTATGAAAATTCCTGGTATGTAGCCATAAGGAAAAAGAGATCAATTAATGTGTAGCTAATATATTAATAAGTGAAATGGCCTAGGAAGCACTCAAACCTGTAACGCGTATTTCATACCGGTCCTTCCGGCGGAACGACATAGTCACCACATGCAGCCACACGCTGGCTCATGCGTGGGGCTCGCAACACCCGATAGATCTATCACTCATGCCTCTCGGTCCTTATACAAGGATTAATGGTCTTACGATAATAGCCTACCCATTCACATGATCTAGGTAATAACCCTCCTTACGCTATCCATACCATGTAAAAGTACTTGTAATCATAGTAACATGTATTTCACCCCCGCAGTTTAGAAAACTGAAAACAGTTAAGAGAAAAGGGGGACATGAACTCACAGTGAATGCGTCACAATATCAAGTAATCCAAATATCCAAGTGCTGCGCAACGACCTACATGTGCTAATTCTATTAGACGGATGGTCGTGCTTTAGCTTCATAGTTTATATTTTTGGGAAACGGTTAGACAACCGCTCCGTGTATATACTTGATAATTTTCTTTCCTTCCCAAGGATGGGGGATTTAAATACATGTGTATTTACAATATCTCATTAAGTCCCACTTAATATATTTTTATTTCTCATTCCAAAATATAATTATTTTTCTCAAAAATAATATATTTTCTTTTTACATAATACTTTCCAAAATAATACATTGTCGACATACGCGTTTACAAATATTTGCGCGTAATGCGTAAGTTACGTGTTAACGATTAAGTGGTAATAGTAATTACCGTTGTAACTTATATGTTTGTCGTATAAGCGTTTGTATCATTTTGGGTTCGACAAAGTTTGTAAATATTATTTTTACTCTAAAAATAATATTTATACATTCTCACAAAATAATCATAAACAGTGTGGTGACAAAATATATTTACCGAATATATATTTATCACGTTTAGTTTTGTGAAAATCCCACCTCCGATTATTTAATAAATAAAGTCATGGCGAATTAAGTTTTGTAAATATTTCCAAAAATAGCTCTAACACTTGTGAATAATTCTAAGTGTTAGATTTTAGAAAAATTTCGCCAGAGTTTCCCCTGTAACTGGAGGTGGCCACGCTTTCAAGCGTATCATTTTCTTTTACAAAATCATTTCAACAATTTCTTCAAATCAACCAAATCAATTTCCAACACAATAAGCAAGTTTCGACACTTCAAACTTGTAGACTAGTATGTAAAATCGCATTATTACATGAACTTGTAATTTTTCCGAAAGTCATAATGTAGATCACCTTATTTTTAGTGGATCTATGTATAATATGATTTAGTCTTGTAAAAACCCAGTTTTTATAACAAATCTTCTTTTACAACTTCCCGACAACTTTTGTAAAAATGGTTATTTTGTCGGATCTTTCGTTTCACAAGTGTTTATACACTTGTAGTCTATAAAAACCATATTTGTTAACATGTTATCCAACTTTTATAAAACATGATTTTCTCGACACCCGGTCCTACGAATATACCACTCGTACATACGTAGATCGGCTTGTTTTAAATACTATTTTGTATGTCAAAACACTTTTACACAAGTTCATGTTTCCCGGGTGGTGGAGTTTCACCTCTTAACCCTCGTACTGCTAGAAACAAGCTTATGTTAAGATACATGATCCTAACAAAGTCGGGTTAAGCGATGATAAGAGCCACCACATCATAGATCGGGCCTTAACAATCAACATATTCAAATACTACGACATTTACACGCGACATGACCTTTTATCCAACGATTTTCATGTTTTAGTAGACTTTTTAGATTCGAATGATGGGTTACCGTCTTTCAACCATTAAAAATCCTTTTAACCACTTTAGATACGTTCAAGAGTGAGTTTTAAACAATATACCTCTAGCTCGGGGCTAGGGAAGAATCTAGTCGAAAATGGCGTGGATAAAAGCAAGTGAGCGAGGTCCTTCAACTCCCGTTTGCTCCAAGCTCCGTTGTAGGTGACCCTTAAGACTTGTATGGACTTTGAATGGATGAAGCAAAACCGAAAATGGATGGGTGCTCCAAGGGGGTGTTCGGCCGTGGCTTTTGGTGAGGGAGAGAGAGGAGAGAGTTGGTGAGTTGTGGAGTGTAATCTTGTGTGCTTAGTGGTGATTTTATAGACAAAGCTAGGTTTATCGTCCAACAGATCTCCATGTTCTCTAGATATCCACGTAATCTATTATAATATTCAAAAGTGTGTACCCTTAGTTCCATTGGAATGGAACCGGCCTAAAGGGGTGTGGGGTCGCCTGGTTGGATCTTGATCGTACAGTTACAGTTTAGTTTAGTTAAGTGGGTTAACTTTAAGGTCTAACCCCGTTAGTTGTTTAATGCGTTATAATGCGGGTGTTAGGGTATTCAGGGACCCTAACTGGCTCAGAAAAATACCAATAATAATTCTGGCAATATTTTTATGTTCCGGGTATAGTCCGGTTGTTCGGTTGGATAGGAATCCGTTAAAGTGCTTAAGATATCCTTTAAGCGTCGTAAATAATATTTTTAGCGACACAATTTATTCTGCAAAGTGTCAGGAATAATTTCTCATGTTTTGGCACTTTATTAATTAGCTAGAAGCTAGTATGTTGATAAAAGTGCTATGTTTCGTGCTTAAAGTATGTTTTAGGCACATCCAAATCTCTATATCTTATCCCTAGAGACGTAATCATACAAACCTTGTATACCTACACACACTATGGGTGTAGTAAAATAATTCTGGCTCATACAGGCCTTTAGAGGCAGTGTTTGCCTGATGCTGGCTATATCAGCATGTTCAATAGGTTATCCGTTCAAATGCTACTGTGCTTTTGTGCATCATGTTTGTCACTAAAGTTCGGTAATTAAGTAATGTAGTGACGGAAATCAAAGTATGATGCAGACATGTACAGTTATCAGAAGTCAAGTAGCAGTTTATCAGCAAACTCAGTAAAGCACAGTAATTAAGCAATAATTAATAGTTAATTAGGTCGTACGGATACCTGGTTTTGAGTGAGTTGTCACACCTACAATTGTTGAACCGGGTGTGAACCTTATTTTCTCATTATTGTTTTAATCCGTCAATCTAGTTTTCGTACAGTTAGTCAAGTTTTCATAGTTAAGTCATTAAAAACAAATTCTTCGGTGTAATCCGACATCCTTTTCAACCAAATGAACATTTAAATTAAAACATAGCAAGGTTTATAAAAGTGACACCCTTTTTCAATCGATCACATCGGTACACAAACTCTTCGTGGTTTGACCCCTTACTACCACTAGCGCATTGTTAAGGGTAATTTGGGACTATAAATGTTATCTTTGACCGGAGCGCGAAACTACGATCAACTATATTACGCCTACGATGGGTGCACTTGTCTCAACGTGAATTATAGAGTGTTATCGTGTTTTATCAATTTAAAACTTGAACCAATGTAAAAACCGGCAAATATATATACACACATACACACTCACACTCACTCACGTCAACGATACTTTATAAATTTTCGTGCATACCTTTTAATCTACGTCTTGGTATAAGTTTTACTGAAAAGCGAGTTGTTAATAGTAATATATATATATATATAATCAAAGCACAAACGTACATGTCATCCAAGCTACCTCATTGTTTTGTTTATATATATATATATATATATATATATATATATATATATATATATATGGTTGGGTTCGGCTACAAAATCCAGTTTTCCTACAAAGTGTATAAAGTCATAAAACACCACAATTTCAGCCATTAAACACATTCAAAACCCACAAATAACAGAGTGAAGATCACTAAAACACAATATCCAAACCCTATCAGTCCATAAAAACTTCAAACACATCATCGTAGAACTATGAATATAAAACACAACATAATAATCAACATAAAACACACTAACGTTAGTCATTCGATAATCAAAGCCTTATCATCCAAAACACAACACAAAACCCACAAATATGACGAGTAATCTTCACTTTGTTATTTGTGGGTTTTGAATGTGTTTTATTGTTGATATTATGATGTTTTATTACTTTTTATACTTTGTAGGAAAAATAGACTTTGTAGCCAACTCCCACCCTATATATATATATATGTGTGTGTGTGTGTGTGTGTGTCAATTATATTTTTTGTCATTCTAATGTGTTATGACGTAAAAACCGTTATGACGTGCTTACTTTTATGTACATGTCGGTAAGAGTTTTGTTCAAAAATTAACGTGTCAAATATAACATTTTTTGTCGTGACGAACCAAACGTCTAAACAACATTGGTACTAGTATTCGTTTCTATGGTTGTCTCGATGTTCTGGTATAAATTTCGTTGAAAACAGAGTTGTATTCGTACCGATATTTGTTTTTATCTCTTTTGGTTGCTATAATGAGTGTCTGATTTATATGAGTACTTTAGCAAACCAAATTAATACTGGTCAAAAGCTCGCTGCGAAATACGAACACGTATATGCAATAACAAGTTGAAGTGAATAGTGTGAGATGCTAATGTGTGCCCCTTATTCTGATTAGCTGGTTGCGGTTTTCTTTTTCCATAAACAACTACAGATAAGATTTTTTATTTTTTATTTCTTTGGATACCGGCTCCAAAAGTTGTGGTGGGCTCTTCGTAAATATAATTAAATATATCAAAATATCTTTCTATTTCTTTGGATAGCCACCGCAAAAGTTGTGGTGCTTTGGCTTTTTCTCATTTGGCTCGTCATAAATACAATTAAACATATCAAGAAAGTCACTCTAATCACTTCATTAATAGATATGTGTATGGGTAATTCCTGTTATAGGGTAAAATGAGATTTATTGGTGTAATTTAAGAATAAGAGTAGAGGCATTATAATATTTACTGCTTAAAAACAAGTTAAGACTTAATTCGCTTCAAAAATGATGATAACGTTATATTAGTTAATTCAGGTCCTATACATATGAACTAATTCGCTTCAAAAATGATGGGAACATTATATATACATGTGAAATGTTTAATATGTACGCATCTAGATAACTAGATTCAATAACAAATAAGATTATGACTTGCAACATGCAGTTTGATACTTTGTTCAAGAAGTTGGTATTGTGATAGGTTTTTTAACAACTTAAACAATATACGCATGTACATGTGGTTTTTGTTATGTTACGACTTTATTTATTGGGTTTTCATTTTCATGTGTTGTACTGAATTGATACCAATCGAATTCCCCTTACCTTCTCGCGGCAACGTAAGGATTGAATCATCTAGTTAGTATAACATTCAAACTAAAACGAAAAATCATACTTTGATTATTATTTTTCCTTTAAAACAATTACATATAGAAAAAGTTATTAACTTTCAAACAATATAAGACCATGGGGTATAGTGGGGTGGAGCTTGGGGCTTGGGGCTTGGGTTGGGCATTGGTTGACATGTGGAACGGGGTGGCAGACATGGGAAACCCACAAGAACACACGGTATGGTGGGCGGGGGTTTGGTGGGCGGGGGTTTGGTGGGCGTGGGTTTGGTGGGCTTGTGGGCTGACCCGCTGGGCTGACCCAATAACACAAAGTTAATTTTTTTTAATAATTTTAATAATTTTAAATAAAGAAAATTACAAAAAAAGAAGATTAAAAAAAAAAATTCCTAACTTTTATATTTGTTTTTTATCTCTTCTCTCAACGCCAAAACTATTTCTAACTCGTCACCCTGTAGGTGATCAATCGGCTGAGATAGAATTTTCAAATCATCCTGTCTTTGTTTTAGGGCATCTCTAGCGACATCTCTAGCTTCTTTGCTCCTTCGTATTTCGGCCCTTTGTTGTTGGAATACGTTGAATGTATCAAACTTGCATGAAATGTCATCCAACTGGTCGCTGTATATTCCCCTACGCGAGCTAGAACTCCCAGCTGAAGGCGACGCCGTTTGTTTTTTAGCACACCTTCTTGAGGCATTTCTTCTATGCTCAGGCCGGTTTGAGCTTGGCGAATCATCCAAAAGGTCCTCAAACTCTTGATCTCGTGCATCAGATTGGGCTTGAGATGAGGCCCTTGACCTTTTGGAAGACGAGTTAGTTTCGCTACCAATGGGGATAGTCGACCACTTTGGATGAAATTTACAAATCTCCCAACAATGCATGAAACGGAAGTCAGTCTTCATATTTGATTTGTATCCGACCAGTGCATTTGTCAAAATGTCGGCTTCGGTTTCACCACTTTTAGGGTTTTGCTTTGCTTTATTTAAACACCCACTAAATTTTGTAAGTTGGGTGCTTATTTCGGTCCACTTTGAGGATAAGCTATCGTTTTCACGATAAGTCTCCCTACCCATTTCTTCATGGAATTTCCTACTAACGCATTCCCACAAGGCGGTTCGATGTTGCGAATTTCCTATTTTAATAAAAAAAATATTAATATATTACAAACTCATATAAAAAATAATCATTCCATTAATATAAACTAAGGTTAAGAATACCTAAAGTTGAATGTTGAGATTGTTCACACCAAGCCCTCGCCAATGCAAGTTCTTCAGCGTAGCTCCATTTTTGTTGTTTTCGTTTGGCGGTTTTAACTACTTTATCCTCCTCGGTTTTTTTCTTATGACTTCTTTTTTTGATGGGTTTCGATGCGGAAGGACCCTCCTTGGGTGGTTGAGTTTCGGGAACGGACTCGTTTAGTGAAAGGTCGATGGAGGTTGGTGAAAGGTCGATGGGAGATTGTGAAAACGGGGTAGGTATTGAATCTTCGGTTTGTAGGAAGTTAGTATATATACGATTCCCGATATACGATGCATAACTTGCTAATTCGCGCGTAGGAGAGTGTATGAAAAACGGACGAGCTATTGGACGAGTGGGTGGTGGGCTAGGATTATTTTCTTGGAATCCATACGGGTTGCTCGGGTCAAAAGGACGGTTGTAAGGATATATTTTTTCGTTTTGTAGAAGGAGAATTGAAGATGTATAGAAGATGTGGTTGAATGTGGTAAAAATGGAAGTAAAATGTGAGTTTTTTATAGTGAAAAAATGGAAGATTTTTTTTTTATTATAGCCGTTGGCCAACGGCTAGCCCAACGGCTCTTTTCTTTGGGCCATTCACAAACCGCCATGTCACCTTGCTCCCCCGCCCCACGCCCGGCTTGAAACCCAAGCCCCAAGGGGCCACGCCAAAACTCCCGCCCACCCGGGGTGGTGACTTAGGCGTTTTACCCCGACCCACGCCCAAACTCCCGCCCCATACCCCACGACCTAAGACTATGAGGTGTGGAGGGATTTAGGTTGGGGCATTGCTCGACACGTGACAGGTGTGGGCTCCACCAGTCTATACCCAAAAAAATTGGGGTGTGGAAGGGGTGTGGCTATGCGGCATTGGGGTGCCATGTGGCACCTAAATTTTTTTTTTTTTTTTATATTAATCATAGAATTTAGTAAATAATTTAAAAAACACATTTTATTTACATTCAACGACTACAATAAAAAATACATTACATCACCCAAAAAAAATCAATCATCTTCATATTCATCTTCATTGGAGTCGGATGAGGATGACAAAACAAATTTATCATACGAATCGCTTGAACTTGAAGAATCCATTTTATATATTTTTTTGGAGTTTGATAGTAGTTTTTGAATTTTTGGATGACAAAAAGAGTAAGAAATGTTTGCTCTATATTGAAAATAATTAAAAGATTTTTTCTAAATAGCCGTTGGCTCACGGTTAGCCCAACGGTCATCAAATACTAGCCAATCAAAGCCAGTTATGTCACCCCAGCCCCCCGCCCCATGCCAGACTCAATCCCCACGCCAGCAGAGCAACGACATGGTCAACGCTAGCTGGGTGTGGTCTAGCTAGCGTTAAATGCATTTCATCGCCTCAACCCACGCCCCACATCCCGGAGTCAAAGTGAACTTGATAGTTGATATGTGCCTTTGAATCTTCACAGTCCAACCATCTTATTTCTCTTTATCAAAACCAATTTTTTTCATCTTAGTTACCCTTTTTGTTGTTTTCTCCTCAACTGTATTCAATCACTGAATCACATCAACTCAAAATTAAAAAGACTTGACACTTTATGTCGTTGTTATTATTATTATTATTATTATTATTATTATTATTATTATTATTATTATTATTATTATTATTATTATTATTATTATTATTATTATTGAAAAGCCAAGATTGTTTCAAATCAAATGAAACAGAGAACAAACCACTAGCAAGATGGTATGGTGACAATACAGACACCAAAACTACAAATATAAATCAGGAGCTATTAACATGGAAGTAAATTCAATACCAATATATCTCTTTTTTGTCATTTTTTCTTGTTCAACTATTCTTGAAGCTTCCATTAATGGGGATGAACCAAGATTCAGTCAACAACAACAACCAATCATTAGATCAGATTTCCCATCTGGGTTTCTGTTTGGAGCAGCTACTTCTGCTTATCAAGTAATCTTTAACACTTTTCCATAATCATTGTTCATTGTTTTGACCTAATTTTGACTTTTAACACATGCCCTTTTTTGTAGATTGAAGGTGCATATCTTGAAGATGGAAAGTCTCTCACCAATTGGGATTGTTTCTGTCATTCCAAACCTGAAGGTTAGTAGTTATTAGTGTTGTTTGTTGTTTGGATTCATTGATTTGTTAGTTAAATGTTAGTTAAAGTAGCTGCCTTTGTTGTTAGAGTGTGGAGAAAATGGTGATAATGGAGATGTTGCAGATGATCACTACCATCTGTTCATGGTATTGTTCTTGATTCTCCATTGTTATAACTTATAACATAAAAAAAAAATTTATTTATTTAATTTGGTTTTTATACAGAAAGATATTGAGTTGATGCATTCTCTTGGCATAAAAGCATATCGGTTTTCGATTTCTTGGGCTAGAATTCTTCCAAGTAAACTTTCTAAACCTTGAGTATTTTCATCATCTTTTTCGTGTGCTTATCGGGATTTTTGTCGTTTAGGGGGAAGATTTGGTGAAGTTAATCCTCTAGGGATAGTGTTCTACAACAATATCATAGATAATCTTGTACTAAAAGGTGAATCTTTATGCATAGTTGTTTATTTGTGAATAGTCAAACACATTGATTGATAAGCAAAGTTATACAGGAATCGAGCCATTTGTAACAATTCACCATGAAGATTTCCCTCAAGAACTCGAAGATAAATACGGGTCTTGGCTTGACCCACAAATGCAGTATGGTTAAGCGTCCATTTTCCCGTTAAATCAATTAACTTGTTGTTAGTCGTACTCTCGATAATGAGTTTCTTGCAGGGACGATTTCGTACATTTTGCAGAAACTTGTTTCAAGAATTTCGGAGACCGTGTAAAATACTGGATTACAATCAATGAACCGAATTTGGTTTCTGAATTTGCTTACGAAAAAGGGGTGTATCCACCTGGTCGTTGCTCACAGCCGTTTGGCAACTGTCTAGCTGGAAATTCTGATGTCGAGCCCCTTTTTGTTATGCACAACATGTTATTGGCCCATGGCAAGGCCGCAAAGCTTTATCGTGAACAATATCAGGCAATTTGCTAACTTTTAATTCAAACTGTATTCATTTTTTTTGGGTTATTAGATTTAAATAACCCCAGTACCACCATGTTACAAATTGTACCACGCCACTCTCAACTTTCAACTTATTTTCCTCAGCCGATCTCAAACTACCCGAACCCTAACCCAATTAGTTTTTTGCTGATGTGGCACTTGTTTAGTGATGTGGCATCTGATGCGACCTTTTTTAATGACGTGGCATCTGACGTGGCACTTATTTTGTGACGTGTGACGTGGCATTTGATGCCAGCTAACTGAGTTAGGGTTCAATTAGTTCGGGAGTGCCAGAGGATAATAAGTTGAAAGTTGGGAGTGCTATCAGCTAAATACTGAAAGTTGGGGTTATTTAAATCATAGTTGTCAATAGCGAGCGTAGCGATCGCTATAGCGCGCTACGTAGCGTTTAGGTCTAGGCTCACTATTAGGGTTGTAGTGATAGATAGCGACAATAGCGACAGTTTATTTTTTTGTTTTTTTAATATAAATAGCAATAAAATATAGCTATAAAATAATTAGATTTTAGGTTTTTGTTAAATATCCATGTAAAATAGCATATATACCAGGGTATTTTGATATAATATACATATAAAAAATTTTAGAATTCTTTTTCTAGTGTATCGCTATTTATAAAATAGCCACCTGCTATTTTTCGCTATTCGCTATGTAGCATATAGGTAACTTATCGCTATTGGTCGCTATTTGCCATTAACAACTATGATTTAAATCCAATAACCCTATTTTTTTATAAGAAAAACATATTTAAATTTAGTTTTGTTTCTGCAGCCTAAACAAGGGGGATCAGTAGGACTTGTGGCACACTGCTTCATGTATGAACCGATTACCGATAGTGAATTAGATCGCAAAGCTGCCGAAAGGGCCATGATCTTTAATATTGGCTGGTAATATTCTAGAGTACTATTTACATACCAAAAGTAACCAACTTCGGCCCAAATTCCGTTTTAGGAAACTTATAAAGTTTATAAGTCGATCTTTTAACGTAACCAACATTCAAGAATTCCGCTTTAAGGTTACATGGCCTAGTAACAATAAAAATGATTACATGGTAGTTCATACTTTACTCCTGTAGCGTAGTTACCGAAAAGAAGGAAAAACTTACATTTTTTTTAAAAACAGGTCATTTGATCCGCCGATATTTGGTGATTACCCTCAAGAAATGCGTGAATATCATGGAAACGAATTACCAAGATTCACCCAAGAGGAAAAGGATATGATGAAGAACAGTATTGATTTCATTGGAATAAACCATTATTCAGCTATATATGCCAAAGACTGCACTAATTCTAGCTGCTCAGAGAGTGCTAATCGCGTAATTAAAGGTTTTGTGGAAATTACCGGAGAGCGTGACGGTGTGCTAATCGGTGATCCGGTAGGATATACTGATTTCTGTGTCAAGATCATGTTTTATGGTTTTTTTAGTGAAGTACACGGATGTCCCTGTGGTTTACAAATTTTGGATTTGGTCCCTAGCTTTCCAAAAGTACACTGATGGTCCCTGTGGTTTGAACTTTGTGACGCATTTAGTCCCCAGATTTTTCCAGAAGTACATGGATAGTCCCTGTGGTTTGCACTTTGTAACACATTTAGCCCCTAACTTGGACATGCTAAGACCTTTATAATTTTTTGGCTGGGGGCTAAATGTGTTAGAAAGTGCAAACCATAGGGACCATCCGTGTACTTTTGGAAAACTATGGACAAATCCAAAAAATTGGTAAACCACAGGGACCATCCGTGTACTTTACTCTTTTTTTTTTTACTTTAATTGGTATTAAAAAAAATTATTTTGCACTTACAGACATCAATGCCGAGGTTTTTTGTGGTTCCGAGAGGAATGGAAGAGATTGTTAATTATGTTAAGACTAGGTACAATAATACACCCATGTTTGTAACCGAAAACGGTAAAGATTTCTTGTGTTCAACGCGTGTTTATCGTTGATTGTGTTGTTTGTACTATTCGTGACTAATTTTTGAGTTTTTGTTTCAGGTTATTCTTCACCAAACGTGCAGGATGTACAAGTTGAAGAGATTTTAAATGACGTCAAGCGAATTGAATTCCATCAGGCGTACCTTGCTTCTTTAGCTTCAGCCATAACGTGAGTTTCGTATGCTTTGACTTTGAAGTCAAACATTCTATTTCTCGTCTTAAAAGTTGATGTTAACTCATAAGTCAGAGCAAATTAACCTTTGACTAACATGACTTCATGATAAAAGACTAAGAATAGAAACATTATAGTGACAATCTGAATATCACAAGTAGTCAGTTTGACCACCCTGAAAGTCAAAAGAAGGTTGACTCTTTTTTTTTATATATATATATATATTTTTGAAATGACAGTAATGGAGCTGATGTTCGTGGCTATTTTGTATGGTCGTTGATGGATAACTACGAATGGGCACAAGGGTACAATGTAAGATTCGGGTTGCACTATGTTGACCGTCAAACATTTGACCGAATACCCAAATTGTCAGCAAGATGGTATCAAGGTTTTTTAAAAAACAACAGCCTGATTGATCTTCCAGAATCAGTTCACCAGCAAGCAGATATTTATAATCTTTGATTTGCACATACCATTATTTGAATTTTGTTACAAATTGTTACGCGTATAAACGTATTCATATACACACATTACTGTCTTTATTTATACACACAGATGTATTTTTATATAAAATTTTGTCAACAGTATGTAAAATCTACAATGAACTTTTATTCAAACAAATCAAAGATATGAAGGCATAGATTACAAGAAAAAATGTCAATATGTGCAACTAATTTACACTTACCAACCTAAAAAGGCCATTATTTTTAATTAAAAAAACGAAAAAAAAAAAAATCGTCGTTAACTAGATTGATATTAGTTCTGATAAATGGTAAAAATTTTAGTACACCATTTCAACGGGGCGAGCAGCATTCTTCTCATTGTCGATTTCTATCAAGGTTTCTTTCACCAACTCGGTTGTATACATTACCACATCCGCCCAATTCCTGTAAAATTTAGTTACAAAAATAAAAAAAAAAAAAAACCGTTAGATTTACAAAAATAAAAAACCGTGAGATTTCCAGAAAAGTTTTCGAAAAGGGTGAGCTTAATAAATCAACAAATGCTTACCCTTTGGAAGTGTCGAACGCGAGTCCGACAGTATTCTTAGCCTCTTCGATCGCGTAATTAAATCTTTTAATCTCAGACGGAGAACATAGTTTATGATCCGTGACGCGAAGCTGAGAGGGTTTCACATCACAAAAAATAGGAATAACTTTTTTTCTAGACTCCATCATCAAAGCAAGTTCATGAAGACAAAAATACGATTCACAATAACGGGGTGAAAAGACTGCTACGCCAATCTTGCAGCCGAGTATTGCCTTATCGATATGCTCAAAAAGTTTATCTCCCGGTTTCATGTTCTTGTTGTCAAGAAACGA
Organism: Helianthus annuus; assembly: GCF_002127325.2. NCBI lineage: Eukaryota > Viridiplantae > Streptophyta > Magnoliopsida > Asterales > Asteraceae > Helianthus > Helianthus annuus. The sequence continues at coordinate 24,905,082 of NC_035443.2, read as the reverse complement.
CGGGATTCTCGACAACAAGAGTTGGTTGTAGAGCAAAGAGGCGATTGATCGTTTTGTATCGATCCCACGATGGTTTATGAAAACATCAACAGCGGGTTGAACCACGGTTCGGGCCTTTTGTAATGCCATTTGACGTTTAATGTTGTTTAGCATGGCTGCACGTTGCATGGTTTCTGTTTTAGGAAAGTGAAAGCAAAAGTTTAAATGTTTTTGTTTGAGGAAAGTGAAAGCAAAGCAAAGCCTTAAATGTTTTTGTTTTAGCTTAGGTTGGTTTGGTTTGGTTTGGTTTCTAAAGTGGGGTGTGAAAATTTTGTATTTATAGATGTTGATGGAAGTATTGAACAAGAATGTATTTTTTGGAATTATTAGAATAGAAGTAAACATGACCAAATTAGTAAAAAAGTTGCAATTTACTATTATATTATTGCATGTCGAGAATCAGACCAATTCAAAGCTTTCAAAGATGCAACACTCACAACCCATTAAACATAGTTGGAGGGAAAACTTGTACTCCGTTTTACCGGGTCACTTATCGGGTTTTTACAGCATATGCTGACCATATTCTATAATCATATTATGTATAGAAAAACGAGTATCAAATATGATGTATGTTCGAACAATTACGTACCACAATGTAACTATATAAGAGTGAAAACTTATATGTGTCTAATGTTAAATTATGTTAGTTATTGTTTTCTCAAGATAAAAAGAAAATAGTTTGAATGGATCAATGTTCGAGGAATGAAAATTGACAGCAGACAAGTCGACAAGTCGACAACGACGGTTTGAATGTTTTTTTCAACATATATTCATCATCGGAGTTTCCAAAGACCCTTCAAATACGTTTTTCTTCAATTATCTTTGTGTTCATATACGGTGGTAAAACTTTTTGTCAAAATTAGATTACTATCTTTTAGGTACAATATAATATATAATATATAAAATAAAGATGATCATTAATCAGTTCTTTTAGGTACAATATAATATAATATACAAAATAAAGATGATCACTAATAGTTAAACACAACAACAAAACAAGAAATTAAAGAATAATCTATTATATATAATAAATGAAAGTTATTTGGGTTATGTGTCACTTAATTAGGGCATCCTCAGTTCTCTTTCCCGTCCAACAGTACCACCGCCCTCCTCTATTTATATCATCCCTCATTTACTCATTTAGGGCTAATGCTTTCTTTCTCTCTCTGCTCTGCTCTATTCCGATAGATGTTTATCCTCTCTGATGTTTATCTTTCTTCTTCTTCTTCTCATATTCATCTCCTCAACAATGTACGACAGAGGTTACTTCTATTGGATACATCTGCGTTTGAAACCCTAAATCATGTACCGTCGAGTGGTTGAAGAAGAGAATAATCATGTAAGATCTATTTTTTTATTCAGAAATTTTATTTCGTTTTATCTATTTTCTCATACTGAACATGATGAAGCCTTTTCTATCCTCAGAAGAAGAAACAGATCTCCTAGGGTTTCTTATCATACTCGATGAACGCTTTTGTATAAGCTCCTCTTAATCGGTGACTCTGGTATGTTTGCTTTGTTGTATCATATGATTACGAGTAGATTTATTTTGATATGTTTTGTACTTTGTCTTTTTAAAGCTTTTTTGTTGGTTTATAGAGTTTGTTGATTAGAAGCAACCTCTGCCGGACGGTTGTTGAGGAGATGGAAATGTGAAAGGTGATACCAGGTGTGTTGATAGGTGATACTAGTACAAAAGTTTAGGACATCACCAAGGTAACTTAAATCGGTGTGATTTATTTTTTTGTATTTCTAACGTTTTGATTTACTGTTTATTGGTGCATTGATTCATTTGTAATCCTTTGCAGATCTGCCTAACAAGTGTTGGATATAACGATGGTTGTACATAAAGTTTGATAAACATCATCCACTGTTCAATTATGAAAAACCACTGATCAAGACCAAAGTCCAGACAAGCACCGATCAACTAAATGTGAAACACTCTCCAACAATAGTGGTTCCCCATCAACATTAGTTGTTCTATCTTTGTTTATGTTAACAGTGTTTATTCTATCTTTGTTTATTTTAACAGTGTTTATATGTAACATAATTTATCCTATCACTTCAGTGTTTTGATCTGTACTATTAATTGAACAGTTGTTTCATTTTTATACTAAAAAAATTCCTATACACTTGGATGAATATTAAGCACCTCATCTTGATTGTTTGGGTATAGTATTCTTGAAATTGGTTCAAACATTTGATTGTTCAAAATATTCCACTGCTGAAATACAACCTCTGTTTCTTCAATCTCCCTGTTGACCACTGATTGACCAAACATCAGTGTTTCCAAAACTGGTTGGTATCCACTGATCGGAAAAATAGCCACTGCTCACTTTTACATTGTTGACATCCAATTACATAAGAGTTCCACCAACATTATTTTCATGATAAAATTTAAAGTTTGATTAAAAAATAAAAAAAAATTCTTGATGACTATTTGTTTCAAATCAAATTAGTAATTAATGCTGATTTCTTGAGCTTTGGACATTTGATTAAGCAAATTTTGAATTTCAAATTGACGGTTATTATATCTTGATTAAAGTTAAAAAAAAATTTTAAAAAGTTGTTATGACATTTGCTTTCAAATCAAGTCAGTAGTTACTGATAATATCATTAATTTTGAAATTCAAAATATGCAAATTGATAATTGAAATTTTTCGTTCTCTCTTTTTTTTCCTACTTTGCATATCATTTCTAATATTTAATTAGTTTAATAAAGCAGCGTATAAATATATACAATACTTACCTTTCAAAATTAAATCTGAAATTTATGACGTCCAATAACAGTGTCAAACTACAACAGTGGTTCGGCATCAACTTTAGTTATTCTATTGTTTATTTGTTTATGTTAACAGTGTTTATATGTAACAGTGTTTTCCGCATCAATGTTTTAAAGACTGTTAGGTTGTTAGATGTCATCACCTCAGTGTTTTATATGTAAGCATTTTTATGGCATCAGTGTTTATATGTAACAGTGTTTAGGACTGTTGTTTATATGTAACACTATTTATCACATTTGATTGTTCAAGTATTCCACTGCTGAAATACACCCTCTGTTTCTTCAATCTCCATGTTGACCACTGACTGACCGAACATCAGGGTTTCGAAAACTGGTTGGTATCCACTGATTGGAAAAAATAGCCACTGTTCACTTTTACATTGTTGACATTCACTGATATTGACCATCAGCGGTTTCCCTAAAAAATAGTCAGTGCTCACATTTTTATTATTGATGTTGTTAATTTGTGATACATTGAAATTATCAAATGAAAACTAGAATTACAATCAAATTACCATTTTACCTAATCTTTACATTCCAATTACATAAGAGTTCCACCAACATTATTTTTATGATAAAATTTAAAGTTAAATTAAAAAATAAAAAAAAATTCTTGATGACTATTTGTTTCAAATCAAATCAGTAATTAATGCTGATTTCTTGAGCTTTGGACATTTGATTAAGCAAATTTTGAATTTCAAATTGACGGTTATTATATCTTGATTAAAGTTAAAATAAAATTTAAAAAAGTCATTATGGCATTTGCTTTCAAATCAAGTCAGTAGTTATTGACAATATCAGTAATTTTGAAATTCAAAATATTCAAAATGGTAATTTCAAATTTTCGTTCTCTCTTTTTTTTCCTACTTTGCATATCATTTGTAATATTTAATTACTTTAATAAAGCAGCATGTAAGAATATACACTACTTTTACCTTTGAAATTAAATCTGAAATTTATGACGTCCAACAACAGTGGTTCAGCATCAACTTTAGTTATTCTATGTTTGTTTATGTTAACAGTGTTTATATGTAACAGTGTTTTCCCCATGAATGTTTTATAGACTGTTAGGTTGTTAGTTGTCATCACCTAAGTGTTTTATATGTAACGATTTTTATGGCATCAGTGTTTATATGTAACAGTGTTTAGAAACAGTTGTTTTTATCACATCACTTCAGTGGTTTCATCTGTACTATTAATTGAACAGTTGTTTCATCTTTATTTTAATAAAATAAAATTCCTATACACTTGGATGTTAACAGTGTTTAAGTATTTATATTTAGTTAAGCAAAATGTGAATTTCAAATAAAATTCCTATACACTTGGATGTTAATGACTATTTGTTGCAAATCAAATAAGTAATTAATGCTAATTTCTTGAGCTTTGGACATTTGAGTTAAGCAAAATGTGAATTTCAAATTGACGGTTATTATTTCTTAATTAAATTTAAAATAAAATATAGAAAAGAAATTATAACAATTGCTTTGAAATCAAGTCAGTAATTTTGAAATTCTAAATATACAAAATAGTAATTTAAAATTGACGTTCTTTCTCTTTTTTTGCCTGCTTTGCATATCATTTCTAATATTTTATTACTTTAATAAACCAGCATATAAAGATATACTCTCCCTACATTTTAAATTACATTTGCCACTGCATTCGGTTAAAATTTTTATTGGATAATCGGTAAGCTTGAATTCCAACCTTGATATTTTTTTTAAGAACATCCATGCTTATTGTATTATCATATTACGTTTAACAATACTTATATTTTGCATATTCTTTTTTTTTTTATGTACAGTCTTCAAATGGAGGTTGAAAGGTTAGCATGCTTAACGATCTTAATACATTCTCAAACAACTATTCGATTAGAGTGAAGATTGTTAGCATTTCGAAGAAGATGATGAATAATAATAAAAATGAAATATATCGTCTTGATATGATCTTCATGGATGAGATGGTACCGTATATAGTTGTCTTATAATTTTTTTGGACATATGAATATGCAAATGAATATAACACCTTTTTTATTTAATCGGATGTTTCATATTCTTAGGGAACTATGATTCAAGCCAGCTGTTTGCATAAGATGCTAGGAAAATTCAAGGAAATTCTTCAGTTGGATGAATGTCTTCTTATCACCAAACCTTCTCTTGCTACTAATAAGTCCTCTGCTAAGTATACCAAGAGAAATGACAAAATATCACTGTATTTCTATACTTCTGTTAAGAAATGCTTTGACTGGTCTGGACCGAAATACCGTTTTAATTTCGTTAACCTCAAGGATATTGTTAAAAATAAATTTGAAGTTAATACAGTTATTGGTGTGTAAATCACTACATGATATATATCTATTGTTTTGTCTTATTGTTTTTTTTCTTTTATTGTTATCACTTCTTAATGCTGTTTTCTTTTCACAATATATTTTTGTTTATAGATTGGATCGGTTATGTGGATGTATGTTTCAATCTAGAGGATACGTCAAAGAAGGATGGGAGCAAGGGCAAGAGACTTAATCTTAGACTTGAAGGCAATGAGTGCTTTCTTTTTATTAAGTTGTTGCATTTTAACGTTTAAACCATTATAAGGTTGCTTGATGTTATTATGTTTTATGTTAATATTTTAGAGGCCAAAAGTGTCCGGTTACTTTGTGGGATGGTTTTGCTATTGACATGTTTGCTTACATGAATGATAAGAAACGAAAGAAATATGTTGTTATCTTTTGTCATTTTGGTATGGTCAACCTTTACAAAGGTACAATTTAAACTTAATTAGTTTAATTTTTTTATTGTTATACATTTATCTTTAGATTTACTTATATGTTTTAAATTTGACACTATTTATATTGATCTATATTTGGTTTTATTTTTAAATTCAGGCAAGCGTGGTGTTGCAAACGGCTTTGAGCTAAGCAGACTTTTTATTGACACTGACATTGAAGAGATATCCTCTTTTAGGAAGAGGTATAGTTAGTAATATGCATATAAACATTGAACAGTATTATTTTGTACTTACATTTATTTTTTACGTTTTAATTTGATCACATGAATCTGTTTAGGTATGTAGAGAAAATTTCTGCTTCATCTTCATCAAATGATCATGTTGGTTCAATCGTTATCTCAAGTGTTGAAGATGAGTTTCTTAATAACCCTGATTTCATGCTTATTGGTTTCCTTGGAACCATATCAACGGTGTGTATTTTCTTATAAGTACTCTACATGCTGAGTTTTTTAAAAGTCTTTTCTAAGTGTAATTATTTTTGTTTGATGTTGATAGACAAAGAAGGTTTTGGTTATTGGCACAATCACAGCTATATGCACTGATAAACTTTGGTATTACAATGGTTGTAACCACTGTAAGTCAGGTGTGGAGGAAAGATTTGTAACGAAAGAAAATCCGGATGGTTTATCTGATGTTTATCATGAAAAATCGTTGGTGTGTACAAATGATAAATGTGAAGGAGTCGACATCTATTCTATTCCCCGGTTTGAGATTACACTTTTATTTCCTTATACTAAATACTAATATGAACCACACTTTTGTTATTAGTAATACTAATGTTTTCATTTGTTTTTAACTTTGATAGGTTCAAGATACCTATTAGGGTGCAAGATTCTTCCGGTACTGTGTCTTTGATACTGTTTGATTTTGAAGCTTACAAGATTCTTCAGAAAACTGCCAAAGAGTTAGTTTCAATTCAAGATCAGGTAACAAATACATGCATTCAGTTAATTAGCCATGTACTATATATAATTTAAAATTAATATTTATAAAATTGTATGTTCTCAATTATGGAATCATTCTGCTCATTGTAATTTATATTAATTTTTATAAAATCATAGGTTGTTAATTCTGGAGAGATACCGAACCCATATCCTGAGATCTTTGACACATTGATTGGAAAGAGGTATGCTTTCATCATAAGTGTTAAAGACTATAACATTGAGCATCAGGTTGAAAACTATGGTATTTCAATGGCCACTAACGATGATGAGATCCTTTCTGTGCTCTGCGCCAAATTCAATCTTAACCAGGTCTAAATCTTCATTATGTCATTCTTTTAATTTGATATTCATATCGTTTTAAAATATATTTATACCATTGTGTGTATTTTATGTTATTGTGTATTATGTACTTAACCGTAGAAATAAGATTGCAAAGAGTGCAAAAAAAACATTCTGGACGTCCTCTTGACCCTGAGTTCTTTCATTTTGATCGCAAAGGAGACTATAGGCTGGTATACCATTTTTTATAATAAACTAATGATTTACGTTTATTTGTCTGACTATTATTTTTTTCCACACAATACATGTAGCGTCTTCCTGCTGAAGTTGCAAGACGAGCAGGTCTTTCTCTTGATCTTCATCCTTTGAAAGTTCAAAACATGGTTGGAGTTGTTGAGGTTTATGATGTTAAGTTGGAGTTAAATGAATTGAAGCCACGTTATACGTTGGACGGTTGGCGAAAGTTTATGACTGACAATAACTTGAGGTTTGGTGATATGTTGCATTTTACATACGTGTCTTCGCAACAGAAGATAGTATTAAATCAAGTTACATCAGTTTAACAAACACATTTTAAGTCTGTTCTGTTATCAGATACTAATTATGAATTTTTTGATGGTGATGTTGTAGCTTTTTTTCTTAAATTATTAACTTGATGATTTGTTGCTATGTATGGCTAAGATGATAAAACACTGTTATTAGCATTTTATGTTTTAAATTTGGCCAATTAGATTATGTGTTAAATTATAGTCCTTTAAGTCATTGTTCCATTTTCTTGAATTCTATCTAATTTTTTAAAGAACTTCAATAACAAATAGTAGTTTGAACATCTGTTTGCCTTTTGGTCAATAGTTAATGGAAACCCATGTTAGGTTCAACAGTGTTTTGTAGAGGAAAACTGTGTTAGAAGACAGTAGATCTTAACAAGTTAAAGATCTGTTAAGGCTTAAACAGATGTTTGGCATTTAACAAATGTTTGGCCTTTTATATCAGATGTTTGGACTTAAACAGTTGTTTGACTTTAAACACATGTTTGACCTTAAACAAATGTTTTGCCTTAAACAGATGTTCTTCTTCTATATCAGATATTTGGACTTAAACAGATGTTTGACCTTAAACAGATGTTTGGCCATAAACAGATGTTAGGCCTTAAACCAAACATCTGTTTAAGCTCAACATCTATTTAACTATTTGTCAATATCTTATTGACTTTTGGTTAACATCTGTTTCAAATTTGGTCAACACCTTATTTTGTAAAAGAGGTACATAAACAAAGATTTTTTCAAAATTCCAAATCACCCTATCATATAAGTGCATTGATGTAAAAGTGGAAATGATATTATTCATATGGTCCTGTTGTGCTTTTGTTTGTCCTCTAATATGAGTTCATGATCTAATCCGGTGATTTGAAGACATTGATGTTGAATCGAATGAGATGGTTGATGTATTGTGGTCGTATTACAAACAAATAGTAATTAATTAATCTAAATAAATTTCCCGAGCCCGGGAAGCAATCCCGGATAAAAACCTAGTGGAGAATATAAATGTAGCGTGGGGTTTGTGAGTGAAGCTAATGGTTTTTGTTAATAAAATGAACCAATCTGGATCATTCATTCTTTTTTGTATTTAGAAATAAAAAAACAAATAAAAATAATATAATAGCAAAGTTTAAATGTTTTCTTTCTCCAATTATATTGTAATTACATTATCTCTCATATTTTTCTCTTAATTTAAATAATTTGTTAGTTTATTATTTTAGCACTCGTTTCTCCAATATGCATCTAGTCCATTGGATTAGAATCAAATACAAGAGACACCATAAATAAGAAGAGTAAGAAAGATTCTACTACATTGGGTAGGGATCCTGTACATTAATCCAGAATTATGAGAAGTGTATTATAACACTATATATAACACTATATAAACACCGTATAACACTATGTAACACCATATAACACCATATAATACTATGTAACACTATATGACACTATATAACAATATATAACACTATACATCTATCATAGACATGCTATCAGACAAACTATAGTGTTATATTTGTTATATAGTGTTATATAGTGTTACATAGTGTTGTATGATGTTATATGGTGTTACATATTGTTATACGGTGTTTATATGGTGTTATATATAATGTTATAATACACTTCTCACACTTCTGAATTAATGTACAGGATCCTCTATCCTACTACATTAATTTAGATTTGCAGGATTGAGATTAGTTTTAGGAAAAAGAAAATAATGGGAGGGTATAAAGGGAATTCTACATTTATTGACTTTCTCTCCCCAGATGCAAGACACATGTCAATTCCACTCATCAATTTAAAACGTTCATAACTCTTTCACACGTCATTTTTTTTACATTACCATAATAACGAGCGTTTTTTATCTTTAATATGAGTATGATATTACTATATAAAAATAATATAAAAAAATTCACTTTTACTGGGTTTCTTTGTATTGTGTTAGAGCTTGTGGTCATTGTATCTTTCAACTGGGTCTCGGTCCTTACGTTTTTTACTAAGGTTTTTACACATTGTGTTATTATCAAAACTTATAACATAATGTTAATTTTGGTTATATCCACTGTATTTTTATTAGAACCTGTAACAAAATGTATGACACAATGATGATGTTATATCTGGGTTTTTTATACATTGTGTTATAGGTTATGGTCATTGTGTTTATTCTGCTATCCATTGTGTTTTAATTTGTTGTTTCATTATGTTTTACGTTATGACCATTGTGTTTAGTTTGTTGTCCATTGTATCTTTTATTTGTTGTTGTGATGTTGGTCTACTTTCCATTGTGTTTTTAGTTTGATACTCATTGTGCTTTATGTTATATCCAATGTGTAATACGCATGTAACGCTTCGCATTTCTGTACTTTCCATATTTAGAAAGTTGTATTCGTATTTCTATTTTTGGAAACTTGTATTCTTATTTCATTTCCAATCTTGTAATCGGAGACGTTGATTATAATGGAAGTCATTTTCATACATATACATGTTACATACTTGTGTTACATGAAATCAATCATCAAATACGTGTTTATACGCAAAAAAACCGAGACTCGAATACTTGGAATTATCAATTGTACATACATCACAGTCATACAATACTTTGTTACAATTTGAATACCTAAAAACAAGCTAAAATATAAGAAAACGACATAAAATAACTTAAAAACCAAGTTCAACGGCTTAAAATGGACAAAATCAAAAAGTTGGAAAAACATGACCCGTCGTGCCATGCGACGGGAACATGTTGCATTGTCGCGTGGCGCGAAGATGCCCATTTTTCAGCCTACATTTTTAACCAACCATATTTGAACCTTTTCCACCTCCTTTATTCCCCAATCACCTTCCAACCTTCTTAAACCCAAACCCTAATCCCCCACTATAAATACATTCCTCCCACACCTTCCTAAAACCTTTACACACTCTACAAATCACTACAAACATCCAAAAACTCTCAAGAATTCTCCATTTTGGGCTGAAAACACTTAGTGTTCTAAGTGAGTTTTCACTCACTTTTATTCAACATTCTTCCTCATTTCTTCTTCCAAACTACTTGGATAACCTCTAGGAAGGTTTCCACAAGTTTGACATGGCAAACTAAGGTGGAACCTCACCACATTGAGGTCCAAAATGGTATTAAAATTCTGTTTTGATGATACTTTTACTTACAAACTATAAACATGTTTGTACAATATTTCATCAACCTTGCTTCTAATCAAACCTATGGTTATGGAGCTTGAGTATTGTTGATTACTACAAGTTTAAAGGTTCAAACACCTTCTAAACTTTCTGTTTTGACAAGGTTTAAACAACCTACAAATGATGAGACCATCCAAGCTCACCATCTTCATATGATGAGACTTGTGTTTTGGTGAAAGTGTGAACCATGGAAGCTTTGGCTCTCCAATCTTGCTCCACTACCTCACTTGTTGATATTTTTTATCTTCATACCACTAAGTCTCAAACAATTTCCATCAAAGGGACAAGCCTACATCACGTCCCCAAACACTTTCCATGTTTGGGATGCACGCATCTAGCTAGCTCACTTGGTTGTTTGTAGATTTAGTAGGTTTTAGTCTTATTATTTTCCAATTCATGACCAACCGAAATCATCAACAAAGTTGATGATTTTGTGCTTTGGTGAATCATATAATGAGGTTAAATGGATGGAATTCATCCTACCTCCTTGCATGACCATTCTCATGGTACCTAAATTTACATTCGTATACGTTAACTTTTAATTTCCGAATCCAATCCATTAAACAAAAACCAAAACTCACACACATACATTTCCCTCTTAGGGTAACTTCAGTGTTCCAAATACTCAAGGCTAAGTGGAATTACTTCGTAAACTGTGAGTATACATGACCCTCTTACTGTTTTTACACTTTTGGGTGCAATATATATATATATATATGTATTAAAACTCACACAATCACACATATGCAAATACTTTATTCATACAAACGAATCCGTTAATACATGCTTTATACGTTTATATTTTAGGAATACATGCATGCTAGAAGCCATTCTTGCACTATACTTTGTCATTAACTTCGTGCGAGCCTACCTTAACATATATAGCGCTATAGCAGTAGCACACCATCCTTGTTGGGTCTATGTTAAGCAATCATACAAACGCTCTTGTCCTTGCGACGACAAGATTACACTAGTGGAATCTTTGGGTTGACACGTATGTGATACATGCTAGTTCATGTTATGTTTATGCCTTAGTATACGTTTTTGCCATCTGGATCTCGTTAAATTCTTTTATACATATGCTAGTATACTAAACTTGTATGCTTACCAATGCTTTTGTGTTGACATGTTATTTTAATATATATTGCAGGAGCTTGATATTGATGCATTGAAAAGAAATCTAGTAGGATGGACTAGAAACGCACTTAGTTTAAATTCATGTTTTGTTGTTTAAATTGTTATGTTTTAAATGTTGTATTTTCCTTTGAAACGATGTATTACCTTTAGCATTAAATGAAAAATCGATATTTTAAATACTTGTCACAATTAGTCGTTATGAAGTCTCTTGCAATCTCGTTTTAGTCTCACTCCGATGTTTTCGCCATCGGTTAGGGTGTGACAGGTTGGTATCAGAGCCATAACTATAGGGAATTAAGAAAAATTGCCATGCTTTTTGACCTAGTCTATAGTTTAGGGACCTATACTTGACCATTCTTGTTATCATGCTTAAATTACTTGAATTATCCCTACTTTGCTCCTATCTTATCTTTTGTCTTAAATATACAAGTCTTTCCTAAGACTAACCATAATACACATACGAGGATACGAAGACACTCTCATATCACAAACGAGACGATCTCACCAAAATAGGCGTGAAAACCCCTTTTTTGGTGAAATCCCTTAATTCGTGTTATCAATTTTTCACGAAACTGCACCATCAAATTAGGAGTGATTTCCATACCTTGATGGAGAAACTTCCCGTTCCTAATCTAGTGGACGCTTACCAATGAGTCGGAACTTGTTACTTATCTCGTTCGGTAATTACTAATCACACTTAGGGTACGACGTTGTCAAGATAGGGGTGCAACCCACACCTTGATAATTAGTCCCACTCCTCGATTTACAATCATGCCATCGGTTGGGGTGTGACAACCTGAAGAAACACTGGTTTAATTAACCGGAATCAACTAAACCCGGGGGTTTGAATCTGCATAAATGGGGTTAAATCTTCTCGTTCGATTCGTGGGTTAATGATCCTCTTCCTCTAGTAATCACTGCAAAACAACAGCCATTAGACTCACCAGAGAAATACCGGCGCAGTCTTCGTGACGCGTGAACCAATGCGAGGACGAGTTTTTCTATCATAGAATAGTGTGTCTCTGGGCCAGTTAGCATCTTACTGATTTAGTATATTGGAGTTTAAACGCCATCTCTTTCTACCATTAATACCGCGCCAACTGCTACATCTGCTGTGGACAGATATAGGATTAGCGGTTCCTCCTTTCGTGGTTCTGTTAAAGTTGGTAACTGGACCAGACACTCCTTCATTTGTTTGAAGGCTTTCTCCGCTTCTGGTGTCCATTGAAAATGGTTCTTCTTGGCGCAGTTGCGTAACGTGCTAATGAACGGATAAGATTTCCCGGCGTGATTTGCCAAGAATCTGTTTAGTGCTGCTAATCGACCCGTGAGTCGTTGCATTTCTTTAACTGTTGCTGGTGACGACATTAGTTGAATGGCCTCTACTTTCTCTGGGTTGACCTTGAAGCCGTCTCTGGTTACTATGAACCCTAGGAATTTCCCTTCCTCCATTCCAAAGGAGCACTTTGTTAGATTCAGTTTTAGATTAACGCTGCGCAAGGAGTCAAAGGTGCGCTGAATGTTTGCAAGCATGGACTCTTTTTCTTAGCTCATGATGACGAGGTCATCCATGTAAACTTCCACTGTTACGCCAATGTCTTCTCCAAAAACTCTATCCATCAAGCGTTGGTAGGTAGCCCCTGCGTTGCGGAGACCAAAAGGCATTTTCGTATAGCTAAAGATACCTTTATCTGTGCGGAAGGCTGTTTTGTCTTTGTCTTCCTCTTTCATTTGTGCTTGATGGTAGCCTTTATAGCAATCTAGAAAACACTTCCAGCGGAAGGATGCTAGAGAATCGACTTTCTTGTCTATTTCTAGGAGTGCGTAACAGTCCTTTGGGCAGGCTTTGTTGAGGTCTTTGAAGCCGACACACATGCGCCACCCGCCGTTGTGTTTTTGTACCATTACTGGGTTGGCTACCCAGGTTTGGTAGTGTACTTCACACAGGATCCCAGCGTTAAGTAATTCTGTTACTTGTTCGTTCATTGCTTCTGCTTTTTCTGCGTTGAGACTGCGCCTGCCTTGCGCGACAGTTTCTGCTGAAGGTCAGACATTTAAACAGTGCTGCGCTATGTCTCGTGGTACTCCAGTCATGTCCGTCGGGGACCAGGTGAAGATGTCTATGTTGTTAGAGAGAAGTTCTTTCAACTTTATTCGGATTGCCGGGGAGATAGCGTGCCCTAACAAGATGGTTTGTTCCGAGTGCTCCTCGTTGAGCACCCATTTTTCTGGTTCGTTTGATGTCGAAGATTTGGCAACTTTTGCTGGTGGTTCGTCGTCCACATACATAACTTCTTTGCTGGAATACAAAATTGCTACCCCGGTTTCCGTCGGAAAACCACAAGCGGCGTGTGGTATGGAGGTAATCATGTTGAATTCTCTCTGAGATCATCTGCCCAGTAGTACATCATGACGTAACGTCGCTGGCATAACCATAAAATTAACTGTAACAGTGCGTGAGTGTTCGCTATCTGAGAGGGTCACAGGAAAAATGATTTGACCCAGCGGAAAGACAGCTTCGTTGCAGAAACCAGTGAGAGGAAAATCGACTGGTTTTAAGTGTGCCTTATCCTCTGGGTCTAGTTGCTTGAAACATTGCTCATAGATTATATCCATTGAACTTACTGGATCTATGAACATATAATCAGTTCGGTAATGGCCGAAGATACCAGTGATAATCAATGGACGTTCTTCTTAAGGACCTTCGGGGACAACAGGGAAGACTACCTGTTGCTCTAGCCAATGCTGATTATGGCTTCATTTGTTCGGTCTTCGTGAGGGACCTCCTTGTATCATATTTATCTGTCTTGCTTTGGCTTCCTGGTGATTGGTATCTTCTGAATTTTGTTCCATATCTCCTTGGCTACTGAATTGGATGTCCCACTGACGGGCTGACTGTGGGTCCAACGTTGCAGTGCGGGATTTTCCCTTGTTTTCTTCTTGAGTATCAGATCTGTTGTATAATAACTCAGATCTAACGTTTTGTGCAAAAATTTGGTTCATGGCGTTCTGGAACCTGGTGAACCAGTACTCTGGAGTTTCCTCCGGGAGTAGATCTGGGCGATTATGAACTCCCGTTTGCACAACGGAGCCCTTTCCCTCCGGATGACTTCTGTTGCTGTCCACATTGCCCATCATTCCGTTGATCTGAATACCTTGGGTTACAGTACCCTTTATTTCAGATCGAGGACTTGATGGGTGAATTGTCGAGTTCTCTGCCATATGAAACAGAGAATGAAGAGAAAATAAATCGAAATGAGAAGGTATGAATAGAAACTGAGAAATCGGTGGGCGCCAATGAAGAAACACTGGTTTAATTGACCAGAATCAACTGAACTAGGGGGTTTGAATCTGCATAAAAAGGGTTAAATCTTCTCGTTCGATTCGTGGGTGAATGATCCTCTTCCTCTAGTAATCACTGCAAAACAACAGCCGTTAGACTCGCCACGGGGAGAATGGAGGTTCTCTCCGTGACCACCCTCTGGCGTGAGAATAAGTACAGAGTTTGATGAAGAAGAAGAAGTGAAAGTGAAGTGAATGTAACTTGAGCATTATACCTGAATTATCCTTCTATTTATAGCCGAAAGTTTGGGCGGGAAAATTTGTTGATGAAAAGTTGACGGAAAGTGCTTTTCCGTGAGCGGTTATTTTTCCCTTCCGTTAATTGCTAACGAGTGTATATGCACACGGATTGTGATCTCGATTAACGGTTAGGGTGTTGCCACGTGGAAAGTGGGCAAGTGTAGATCTTCCTTCAATTTCGTGCCATCATCGTGACCTTGAAGGAGCCTGGGATAATGCCACGTGGCCATTCGGTTATAACCGAATGGTGGTGCATGATGGAGCCTTCTAGAGGGATACATCTGTAATCCTATGTGGCTCTTCTTCATGTTTATTTTGTGGTAACAGAGATGTTACTTTTATCCAAGTCTGGATATTATTTATGCGGAAGTGTTGCTAGGATTTGATCCTATATGTCTGTGGAAGCTGGCACAAGGATTTGTTAGTTTCCTTTTGGCGCGCAGATGTTGAACATCGTTTTTCTTTCTAAGTTCTCTTTGTAGGACCAATGCGCAGCCACACAAGGTCTAAAGAGGGCTTTTTGACGAGGTTGTGGTATGGTCCCAAGTACCTGAAGCAAGGCTTTTGGGACCTACCCCTTCACAACCCAAATTGCTTTTCTCATTGTGTTTACGTTATGCCCGTTAGTGTAATACGTAACTGAATTTTCGATTTTTTTAAGTATAACAATAGGGTACTCTTATTAAAGATAAAAAAACGCTCGATTTTATGGTATGATTTAAAAAAACAATGGCGTATAAAAAAGTTACAGAAGTTTAAAAAATGGGGGGAGAAATTGCATGTGACTTGCATGTGCATAATATTTTTATTATCTTTGACAAAATTACCCTTCTCACTTGATCTCTTCTTAGACACTTGTCATTCAATAGTGGTTTTTTACACTTCTTATTTTTAAACTCCTTTGTATTATAACTCAACCCCTAGACCACTCATTATGTAAACATTAGATTTTAGAGTTAATTGCCAAAATCGTCCCTGAGATTTGGGCACGTTTGCCATTTTCGTCCATAATGACACTTTTGTACCAAATCGCCCACAACGTTTGTAACTTTTTGCCATTTTCATCCAAACCACTGACTTAGTTTATTTTTTCTGTTAAGTTGAGGATATTTGGATGAAACTGGCAAATATAAAACCACTGGGACGATTTGGGCAATTTACTCAAACTCTTTTAAATTTCTTTTATTAATTAATTTTGTTACATATATAATAAAAAAGAATATACATGCAATTTTTATATGAAAAATAATAGCTTTATCACATAATTTTTATAAATTTTCATCCAACCACTAACTAAGTTAATTTTTCTATTAAGGCGAATGATGTTTATAAACTAAGACAGAAATTAATTTCTAATTTTTTATATAGATCAGTTTTATAAAAATAAAATCTACTTAAACCTCTAAATTTTATAAAACTAAAATGTTGATGACCTTATTGAAAAAGGTCAAATAAAAAATTTTATCATATGTACCAAGTTTGTAATTCATCTTCTACTCTTTTAAATTCGCTCCTAAGGAAAAACAAAAGCCAGTGCCCCCCCCCCCCCAAATCAAACAACGTATCGTTACCAAACCTTAACTTTACTCAAGCCACTCAGAA
The DNA here is from genome assembly GCF_002127325.2 of Helianthus annuus. NCBI lineage: Eukaryota > Viridiplantae > Streptophyta > Magnoliopsida > Asterales > Asteraceae > Helianthus > Helianthus annuus. The sequence continues at coordinate 24,888,202 of NC_035443.2, read as the reverse complement.
TAAATATTAGTTAGTTACCCCTCGTAATCTTAATTAAATAAATATTTTATTTCTACCAACGTATTTCCTAGGTGTTCAACACATTTAAAAAATATGTAACGTTTTACAATTTTTTTTCTATCTCTACAACTGATAAATACTAAAAGTTGTAATCGATTGTTATGTGATGTATTGCAAAATACATCTTTTATTCGTGTATAGTTTGTATAGTTTTCGTTATATTTAGTTTTGTTTTTCGTTAGAATATGCATACTATTGATCAAATCATGTTTCGCAGGTCTTGGTGTTTAAATTTGCTGGAAACCGAGTAAAACGAGTTAAAATATTGGAAAGTCAAGTCTTGGAGCATGTTGGAAAGGTCGACGAGTTGAAATAGAGTTAAAGAGCTGAAAATCACTCTCTGGCACCCCGTAAGAAGTCTCTGGCACCCGGCGAGAGACTGGAGATGTTACATGAGAAAAAAAACAAGGTGGCACCTCGCCACCCATTCCTTCAGTGGGTGGCGCCCCGCCAGAAGCCTGTAGCTGGCAATTATTACGAATTTAATAAGGGTTTTTCATGGAAAGTCATATATAATCATCTTAAACTTTAAAAAACCCTAGTTATCGAACTAGAGGCATCTTGGGCGAATTATTGAGCATTCTTGGAGCAATTTTGGAGTTCTTGAAGCATAGGAATCATCGGTACGAGTTCGGGGAAGAAGACTTGGAGATCTAATCGGGTTTTCTAGTTCTTTATTCTTGACTTTTCTTACGAAACTTGTTATGATGAATTCGTGTTTTGACATCTTTGATTTGTTATCACGTTTTAACATGCTTGGCTAAATTTATAAACCACTTAGACTTGATGAATGGATTAATATGAAGTTTTTACCGTTTATGTTATTTGCATGATTTTTATGGATTAATTGTGATTTGTAAAGAGTTTGGTTTAATGATTTGATGTATATGCATGCTTTGAGTTGCTTTATTGTTATTATTTGCTTCATATGATTCTTAGTGACGGTCTATATCACAACGTAGAGTCATATTAGGGTATAGGATTTCGGTGAGTGTCTATATCACGTTAGGAAACCTTAACTCTTTAGGATGAAATTGCGCAATAACCCCTAGAGGTAATTGATAATAATTTACTAAGTCTTAGTGTTCTACTAGTCCTAATACCTGGAAAGTGAGGGGCTATTGGTAGGTCTTACCCGGCGAATTGCTTTAGATAGTCCTTGGAAAAGGTCGTGTCTTGGTTTACCTGTCGATTTTATTAGTCTATCAAGTCAAGTTAATTAATTCTAACTACCCTAGATCTATGATTGGAAAAGAGTAGGTCAACATTAGGGTACTTACACAATAATTAAACAACTGGAAAGGCGTCGAATAACCGGTAGGATTAACGGCCTAGGTAGTTCCACAGGTTTCTCCTTGAGAAGGGTCGAGGGCTTAGTTGGTTCTTAATAGGTTTAGTACTTTAAGATCCCGGTTCCATAATTCATGCATTTAACTTAGTCGGTAATTCTTTAAAAGTAATCCAGGATTCTTGTCTAGGTGGTCTCGTTTTCCATATAAAAAAAGCCTTTCAGTCTCCGTTCGTATTAGTTTAATTCTAGTTTAATTAATTAGTTTAAATAGATTTCCTAGATTTTCCGTAACCCCCCCCCCCAAACAAATAAACAAGTTAAGTCGTGTCTGTCAGTGTCTATTAGAGTCTAGTTTGCGTGATTTATAGAGTCTCGTGGTTCGATATCCGGACTTCCTAGGTTATACTACATTGATCGGTACATTTGCCGATTGTGTGGTTTTAGGTCGAGTCTAGAATTAAAGCTTTTTAGTGTCTAGTTTAGAGAGTCTTATTTAGTTAATTTTTATAGTCTGTTTAGCACACATCATTATGTGTTGCACATTAATGACGTTTTCTCTTTATAAAACCGATTTATATAAAGAAGTTGTAGATTAATTTCTGTCTTAATTTATAAAATTTAAAACATCCTTCACCTTAACAGAAAGAATAAACTGAGTTAATGATTTGGATGAAAATTTATAAAAATTATGTGACAAAACTATTAATTTTTTTCTAAAAATTCCATGTATATTCTTTTTTATTATATATGTAACAATAATAATTAAATAAAAGAAATTAAAAAGGGTTTGAGTAAATTGCCAAAATCGTCCCGGTGGTTTTATATTTGCCAGTTTCATCCAAATATCCTCAACTTAACAGAAAAATAAACTAAGTTAGTGGTTTGAATGAAAATGGCAAAAAGTTACAAACCTTGGGGGCAATTTGGTACAGAAATGTTATTTTGGACGAAAATGGCAAACGTGCCCAAACCTTAGGGACGGTTTTGGCAATTAACTCTTAGATTTTAATCACATTATCTTAGGTATTTTTATACACATGTGTATAAAAACAAACGGCCACTTCTGCCATCGATTTTTTAGGGTTCTTTTTGACAAAACTCTCATAATTATACACGTGTATGAAAAATATATGTATAACAACAGTGTGTGTTGGTTGTTGTTGTGTGTATACATCGTCACAATTATACACATGTATATAAAAAAACATTCACTTAACAACAACTACAAGTATATACAACTATACACATGTGTATAAAAAACAAACAGTCACTTAATAGCAACTATACACATATGTATAAAAAACAAACAGTAACAAGTATATACAATTATACACATATATATAAAAACAAACAATCACTTAACAACAACTATACACCTTTATATAAAAAACCAAGTGTTCGCCGAACACCAACAAGATGTATAAAAAAGGTGATAATTTGTATTTGCTAATAATGAAACAAAGTAAAAATACAAAAAGAATTAAAAAAAAGTGATAATATGTATATTAGGTTTGTTACATGTATATAGCTTTCTTAAAATTCATCTTCTCCAGCTATAGCCACCACCATCATCGTCTCCGATTCCTTCTACATATATGTATCTTAGGATCATTACATATATGTAACTTCTTATTGGTCTACATCTTCTTCGACTGTAATCACCACTATCATTTTCATCCACTCAACCACCATAGCTTAAAAAAACTATATTAAAAAGATAAAAGTTTTTACTAATTTTACTCAGAAGCGAAAAATAAAAAATGGGATAAAGTTTATTTCTTTAAAACAAAAACTCCATTGACCAAATTTCTTGTTTTCGTTGGAATCCACTAGCACAAACCCAAACCCTGTTGATTTACAAAATAAACATCAATCATTTTTAAGTTAATCAACTCATATAGAGAAGAAAAATTGACTTTTGTTTCTACGTAAATATGGCCTCTCTTTTTTTGCCGATCGTCTGAAAAAAGAAAAAAAAACAAATAAAACATAGAAATTCCAACTTGGAAGTAGTATAAGCCACGTCTGGAAAAAATTCACATTCATGCTCTTCCCAAAATTTCTGGCTTATGAAGGATCTGCTGTAGGGGATAGTTTGTAAGGATTTGTACCCGGTGACCTTGGAAATACCTCCTGAGGCACCAAGTGGCGTGAACAAGCACCAGTACGAGTTTTTCTAGCGTTGGGTACCGTGTTTCAGGAACCGCCAGTACCCGGCCGATGTAGTATATGGGCGTTTGCTTTCCGTTTCTTTCTACCATTAGTACTGCGCTGACTGCGTTATGAGCCGCTGCTAAGTACATTTTCAGGAGTTCCTTTGGATATGGTGTTGTTAACGTAGGTAGCTTCTCAATGAAACGCTTCATGCCTTGCAAGGCTTCTTCTGCTTCACTGGTCCATTTGAAGTTGTTTTTATTGAGACAGACTTTCAACGTCTTTATTAAAGGTAAAGATCTTTCGGCGTGTCTCGCTAGAAACCTGTTAATAGCAACCAATCGCCCGTTGAGCTCTTGTGCTTCTTTCAAGTTCCTGGGTGATGGCGTTCGTGTTATTGCTGTTACATTCTCCGGGTTGGCTTTGAAACCATCCCGGGTGACTACCACCCCTAGGAACTTTCCTTCTTCTACCCCAAATGAACATTTTTTGGGGTTCAATTTTATGTTGTATTCTCTTAGTTTTCAGAAGGTTTCTTCAATGTCTTCTAACATCTGTTTCTCTTCCATGCTCTTGATGACCAAGTCATCAACATACACCTCCAAGTTTCGGCCAATCTGCTTTTCGAAAGCCTTATCCATAAGTCACTGATAGGTGGCCCCGACATTGCGTAGACCGAAAGGCATATTGGTGTAACAGAAAATGCTTATCCATAAGTCACTGATAGGTGACCTCCTGAGTTGATTATTGGGTTCATTAGAAGTTTCAGTTTTATGGATTAGCTCTTGGTTAGGTTGCTATCATTTTCAGGAGTCTAAGTCTGTAAGAGTTGGTGCAGTATGGTGTACAAGAGGTGTAATCGGAGTTAAATTCGGAGTGAAATTTAATGACACTCTTCCCCCGCTTCTTGTATTCCTTACAAGTCATGATAAGGAATTTGACTACTCCCACTGACCTTAGAAATCTTTAGGAACTCAGCATGCTTAGGGTCAACATTTAACGAGCAACAAATTCTACTAGAGAAACAAGTTAATGACGTTAGTCGTTGTGACTTCTCTTGTTGAGGATTATGTTAGTTTAGGTAAGAAATCTAAGTGTGCCCCACAATTAAGCAACAATGAAACTTTTGTAAGTGTAGCATTATATTTTAAGGAGACAAGTTTTGATAGAACAGTGTTGAGATGGAGCGGTGTCTTGTACAAGAGGTGCAAATAGAGGTAATGTGAAATTTTCACTCCCCCACCTCTTGCAACTACTGCAAGTTTTTTACTAAAAGACACTTAATGCTCCCACTGATCTTTAATATCTCTAGAAATGCTACAAGAGAAGTTTCGATGAGCTACGTGACGTGGAAACCTATCACATATATGTTAGACTTTATTTGATTTCTTTAATGTCCAGATATCATAAGAAACTTTAGGGACATATCTAATAGAAATCTTATTAAGTATAAGTGTATATATATATATATATATATATATGAATAGATGTATTCTAAGACCGTGGGCCATATGCGACAAAATTTAGATACAAGTTGATAGTCTGTTAAATGATAAATGAATTACGTCTGAATATTCCATTTGGAATAAGTTCCACGAATGTCAATGAATGACTTATGATGGACTCATACTTATTCCTTAAGCCAAGTAATATTTAGGGCTATAACGTCATGATTTAAAATCACTTAGAATGAGATTAGATGAAAAAAAAAATCATCCTCATTAACCATGTCATGATTTCTCATGAATTTTTGTTATAATGGATGAAATTTATAAGTCTCGTTTTCCTTTTGTCAAATTCTCATTTGCATGATGACAAAAGTTGTGAAAGTGTAAGGTATCATCTAGTTCCATCTTAGTAATGTTTCAATCCAGATATTTAGAACAAATAAAATGAGAGTTTAAGGTAAGTGTGACTTTATGTTGACTATGCAAACCTCACAAGCTTCATAACATTGCTTAATTATGATACTATATTCTGATTAATCTTCAAAATATATAAGGTATCGAAAAACGTTGTTAGAAGATTGCTTATCATGGTTCTTATAGCTTTAACATTTAATTTTGTCACTAACTCTCATGTTAGTTATTTGTTGATTTCTGGTAAGGAAACGTTTAGAACTAGAGTCAACTAATCATGTGTTAATTGGAATATTAAAGAATTATCATACTTAAATATCATTAGTAAGTGACTACCTAATTAGCTTATCCAACCGTTCTTCTGAATAATGAATAGTCTCGTTGCTCATGCCTAGTCTAATGGCATAATTTATGCAGTGAGATTTTCCCTTGAAGAACTTTAGAGGTGGAATTAGTACTTGTATTTTGACTATGGACCTTAGAACAATCCTCTTTCAAAGTTTAAGTGGTTGTAAGGTGAGTAACAATTTATTTTCCAGCTTCAAACATTTATTTCTTTGTACATATGTTGCTTATCAACACACTCGTTATACTTTGGTACTTTTGAGTGTTATAGTTGATTTATAAGGCATCAAATTGTACAAGTGAGAATCTTAGTGTGTAATGTACTGAAAAAAGGTACTTATTTCCATGCATAAGCCCTTAACTTTATGGGGCATGGTATTGTACATTATTATGTATTCACATATACCACTTAGTTTTATAGTTTAGAATTTTAAATGAAGGCATGCATCTTAGGAATTCTTGTGATTATTCCACAATTATAGATTAGTCTTAGGAAAGACTTAATCTGAAATAACCTTTTAGTGACAACACTTATGTTAGAGAGTTCTTGATTATCATAAGAGACATCGTGTTCGATTGGTCCTATTAATCATGCTCTACCTTTCTTCTGTAGTAATCTTTATCAGAAGAGAGCAACAGGATTATCGTGTCTTAAGAGATAATCAAGGATTTAATTTAAGAGCTAATTCTTATAGAAACTTTAAATAAAGCAAAACATGTTAGATTTAGGAATTAGAGTGGATGAGATATAGATTTATTAAAGAAAATTATTGTGAGTAAAATTATGGGTACTAAAAGATAAGGCAGACGAAATGATCATAAAATTAAAGAAGGGTCATTAATATAAGGATCATTAAGTGAAGAGGTTGTGATATGTCTATTACTAACATCAAAATAATAGACTTATTTAAAGTTCTACTTAAACGAAGACAAATCAGCTTTGGCCAGAAGTGCAATCATTTAAGCATGTGTGCAAAGTATTTGTGACAAATCAGCTTTGGCCAGAATTGAAACAATGACTTTAGTTATGCACTCGTTAAGTATGCCATCTATGAAGTAATTAAATCAGCTTTGACCAGATATTAAGACATTCATGTTTATGATGCACACTTAACATAGCTTTCGTAATACTTGAACGATAAGTAGATGTATCTAATCAGCTTTGGCTAGAAACGATTCATCAGAAGCTCATTCAAGTAAAGCCATTTTGGTTTTGTAAAGCATTATTTGATCCTGATTATTTAACTAAGTATTTACAAAACCAATCATTTAATAGCAAACCACCTGTTAGCGCGGATCGAACTTTATGAAGTAATGGGATTTCGGACAAATCTTGGCACTTTATGAACACTCATGATTTCAGATGAATCATGTCTTGGATTCATCCGTGATGAATGATTTCGAATCATCTCGGATGTATCCAAGACGCGTAAGTTGGATGATTTCGGATGTGTCCAAGACGAATGATTTCGGATGAATTATGTCTTGGATTCATCCGAAATGGTGATGTTTAGTCCGTAATGATCAGGCAGTTATTGATCCGTAATGGACGCTTAGTCCGAAATGGTCCGTGATGGTCCGAAATGATCATGCAATTATTGATCCGTGATGGACGCTTAGTCCGAAATGATCCGTGATGGTCCGTAATGATCATCCGAAATGTGTTCCTCAAGCTATAAAATCCTTAATTTAGGTAGTTAATTATTGATAAGATTTAAATCCGAAAACTTAGGGATTATGGGATTAAGTTTCTATTTAGATATTAATTATATTTATATGTTTATTTCGAAAATTATATCCATTAATAATGATAACAGATTTCGAAAAAACTTAAGCAGATAAAATAGATCAAAACGGAAACAAACACCCTATAATCCGAATTCATTCCAAAACTAAGGGAATTTTCGAATTTTCTGATGAACAAGTAATGAACCCTAAAAAAATAAACATTCAAACATTCATCCGAAATTTGGAAATTTTTACACATTTAAGCATATTGGTCAACATGTTGATTTCGGAACAGTTATAATGAATGAATATATGATCCGAGATGGATCCGAGATGATCCGGAATGGCATATCGGATGTAATTATCTGAAAATACTCATCCGTGATGCATCCGAGATGGTATTTCGGATGACAGAAAACGGATTTTATTATGGTTTTCAATTCTGTTTTCCAGTTTTATTCCAGATTTACGGATGCAAAAACAGAACCGACTAATCAACATATGCTCTGATACCACATGATGATCGATTCTGTTTAGACATAATGAAAAACATGAAAACATACCTTTGATTGCATCAGCACAGGCCAGCAGAGAATCCAGATGGAGACGCAGCAACAGTGTTTGACATGATTGTCAGCTTGGTCTGGTTCTTCCTTAGGGTGCAATCTAATGATGGTGATGATGAAAACCGAATAAGGGAGTTCGGCTATGGAGATGGAGGTCGATATTGATGTTATGATTATTAGGTTATGTGTCTAACCTTAGAACCTCTACATAAGTCTCCTTATATATGCACCCAAAAGGAAACCCTAATTAGTTAATAAGGGTAATTAGGCTCATCAACAATTACCAACTAATTATTTAATAGGTTGTTATATATTTTGATCCATATAATGTAAATGGTTATAATGGCTACTAGATTAAATATAACATAAAATATATTTAATCTTACATATACCCGTAAGGGGGTGAATAATAGTAGCCTGGAAAGTAAGACTGGTTCCCAGGCGTGACTGGGGCATTCAAAACTCCTGCCGGCATGATCACCGGTTGATGGAGTGGTGTCGATAGTGCCGATGCGAGTGCTGCTGAATACAATGGCGGCATCGAGTAGGTGAGGGGCGGCTGATAGTACTGTGTCGTATTCATCTGTTGGGTGGCGTTTCCTTGGGTTGCGGACGTAATCATTGGCCTGGTGTTGTGACGTATAGTCTGTGCAGGTGCGGATGATAACGGGGCAGAAGTGGCGGAGGTCGCCGCAATTGACGCTGCCTGTCTTTGTTGTCATGAAGTGTATGAGAGAGAGTGTTCAAACACCGACCCGTAGGTGATGGCCGGGATTTCCTGAAAACCAGGTGGGGCTTCTGCTTTGAACTCTAGGTCAAGAGACCTGGTTACTGCTAGTGATGCAGGAATTGTAGAAGCTGCAGAGATTGTAATGGATGGCGGGTAACTGGTCGTCACCGCCGGATTTGGTGGTGTTGTTGCCGTGTTCTGACCACTTGCCATTGGGTACAAGTTGTCTAGTGCTACCGTTGGTCCCACGGATGGCGCCAATGAAGAAACACTGACCTAAACTGTTAGGCTCCGACGAATACTTCAACTCTTAGCGATCCGAACAGCTGGCTGCAAAACAGAACACCGTTAAGACTCGTTACAGGAATGGGGTTATTCCTGTAACAACCCTCCGAGAATAAGTCTCGGTAATTTGGGAGTAGAAAAGTATATAGAGTGGGAAAGAAGACGTAAGAGCAGAATGTCTATAGCTTTGACGTTTACCTCTATTTATAGTTTATGATTAGGGTTTCCTGTATGTTAGGAGATAATCCGGTGAGTTAGGGATTTGCATAATCTTCCCAGAATATCGGGGATTCGGTTACTTAGTTTATCCATGCAGAATGGAACATTCTAGAATAAACGTAAATATAATTGATTATTTATAATAAAATAATAGGTGATGACCGGGTCGAGTCGGCCGGTCCGGATCATACCTCGTCACTCTTTATTGATAAAGTCATTTTTTTTGTTCAGTCGATTGGAATTTTGAAGAAAATTATGATCGACAAAAAACCTCAGTAGATCAACGTGACATAATGATGAATCTTTTATTAGGAATGAATTATTAATTAATATTATTATTATTATTATTAATTAATAATTATTATTATTATTATTATTAATATTAATAATTATTAATTATTAATTATTATTATTAATAATTATTAATAACTGATAATAGGTAAAGGGAATGAAGAGGGAAAGCAACCACACACCTGCATCCATAACCACGCGTCGTTGATAATAGGTAAAGGGAATGAACAGGGAAAGCAACCACACACCTGCATCCATAACCACGCGTCGTTGCCTTAGGATCTTTGATCCCACGTGTTCATTCCCTCTACCTGTTATGTTAAAGAGTTATGAACAATAGAGAGAGAGATTGAAGGGTTGGACCGGTGACCTCCCTACGGATGCATTTGGAGTCGATTGACCAGTGTTTGGTGGTGAACGATCACGGCAGTAGTCACGAGAGTGATACGATGACGGTTTAAGAGGGGAATCCGTTGGTGGCGGGTGCAAAGGCGTTCTTGGATCGACTTGAACTTCCGGCGAATAAACCCAGGTTTCTGGCGAAGCTCCGTTGAACCGATCAAGACTTGCATGTTTCAGATCTCTGTTAATCGGTGACTCTCAGGCAACCCTTGACAGATTAGATTGTAGTTTTGTTGACGATCCGTATGCTTTTTGCTTTTCTAGGGTTCATAGTTGGGTTTTTGCATATTGGTAGTCGAAAATGAGTTTTATGAGCTGTAAATTAGTTAAGTTTACAGAATACACAAAATGAAAACCTAATTAGTCGTTCTCGAACCCTAAGTGGAGAGAAGAAGAACTGAACTGCTTTTGTTTGTTTGAAGATGGTATTTATGTTTGAATTGTGAACTAAGTGTTTGATTTGTTGTTTTTGTGGTAATTGGATTGTGCTAATTAGGGTTTGTTTGAACGGTTTAGGAAGGGTTTATAGGGAAGTACATAGGAGTGGGGTCGGAGGGGTCGGATTCGAGATAACATCTCATGTCCAGAAGGGGCAACAAGCTGAGAAAACTGAGGTATTGTATTGTCTTCCTGTTTCTGTGTTTAGATTATGTTTGGGATTTTTTATTACAGAAGTGTTTGCAGAAGAAATACAATAATGTTCAGTGAAAAAAATATGATAGCTTGTAGTTGGGAAGAAGGTTGTTCTTTTACATAACAGTTTGCCTGTCTTACATCTAATTAGAGGAGGCCAGATATTTGTGTCAGATGGGTTTGGTTGGGTAATGGTTTAATACATGATTTGGTCAGACCAGATGGGTTTAGAGGTGCACATATGAACCGATTCGTGAACCGAAGCGAAACTGAATTTAAAATCGGTTTGGATGATATTGGGGTTGGAACTGAACCGGAGTTTTGTATACTCCTCTGTTGAAACAAGTTTGAAACGAATCAAATAAAACTCAGTTGCAAACCAAACCTATTTTATGCACCTGTAGGTGGGTTGGGTAACATGTTTAAATGAATTTTTGTTGAAGTTAGTTTTACCTTTTGTCAAGGTGCTGGGCTGGGTCAGTTGGCCACAAATCTCAAACCAATGGTCATAACCAGAAGATCCGCAACCACAAAATGTTCAATCGTCAATGCCTCCCACTTCAAAACCCTAAATCCTCTACAACAGCAACAAGTCCACCTCTACATTGACGCTCTTCTCGATTGGAACCAGGTGATTTTATTATTTACACTCAATCTATGTATAATTTATCCTCAATTTATGTGTAGTGTAGAACTGTTGTAGAAGGTTGACTGATTTCGGGGTTATGACATGTAGAAAATGAATCTCACAGCGGTTAGAGATGCAAATGATGTTATGGATAGGCACATTGAGGACTCACTTGCAATTATACCTCCGATTCGAAGCTCGTATGTATCGAATTGTGATACTACCGTTGAAAAACTTAATTTGGTAGATGTTGGAAGTGGTGCTGGACTTCCTGGATTGATATTAGCCATTGCTTGTCCCGGTAAAGCTGATCTTTTAACCTTAGTCTTGTATCTATTAACAAAACAAGCCAAATAAATAGTGACACATAGGTGTTGTCACTATTCAGTTGAGCCATGTTTTTGGAAACCAGGTGTATGGCTTATGTCAACCCACTTAGCACGCATAAAAAACCCACCGTCTGCTCCATCGACAAAGAGAGAAGAAACTGAAGAGATGGGAGACAGAAACGGAGTAGGCTCACCGGCGTCGACATGACAGAGGGGATCCGCCGTGCATGGCGGCAGGGTTTACGGCAGCTCTCCGGCGTCCACAACAGGTTATGTATTCTTATATCTTTTCAGTTACTGTTGGTTAAAACCCCTCTTTTTCACTTTCAAAATTCTATCTTTTTTTTGTATTGATTCATCAAGAGCAGAACATGGCCATATTAAATGAGGATGCAGTGGTGATTAAAGAAGCATAACAGTAGTAGACAACACTCTCATCACTGCAAATTGTTCAAATAAAACATGCCTCGGTGGGCACCGGCTTCAAGCAAAAGATTCAACTTCACACACACTAAAAACGCCTCAACAAACCCTCTTTAAAAATTATTAAGGTATTCCACTTATTGGTTGTTTTTTTTTGTCATTTACTGTTATTATGTGATCTTTTGTACCTTGAATAATAGTTGCTAAATGCTGTATAAAATGATGGGTTCCTGATGTAATCAAGGTAGTTTCTAAGCTTTCATGTGAAATTAGTGCTAATAAACAAATTTATTAATGATTTAAACTGATATGGTAACACTGATTTGGTGATAAGTTTCATTCTCTTTGTCTTTATAACAAGGCTTACTGTGTTTTTCTGAACCTTCCAATTCTGACAAAAGTGTAGATGAAGCGAGCACGTATAGCTAGGGGTAGGCTATGCAAGGCGAGAATTGAAGTGCCACCTCTGTCATTTCTAAGGGATTACCTTAAATCGAATTTAATTTTTTGAAAGTTGAAGATAAAAATGCTATTTTAATTAGTAACTGGATCAAATTTGATTATTTTTGTTTGCAGTTAAACCTTTAAATAGATCTCCTATATATTTTGGTACTCTAATTTGGATTGATTATATTTGCTAGAGGTTGGAGATGAAAAACATGTGATGGCGATTTATTTGTGTGCTTACCTTTGGTTGAGCATCAATGTATAGTTGGTACCCTATCAAGATGATACATATTAGATATTACTCAAAGGTTATGTCTCTTAGTCTCATATTGCGTTTTAAAAGCGATATGTCTCTAGAATCAAAAGGGGATAGACTAGGCAAATCATGTAATCAAGAGTCACTTATTTTATGTTATTAAAAGAAAAGTAAAGGGTAAAATACAAAGTCTGCCACTTATGTTTAGAGTGATTTGTTGATAATTCCTTTAATTTTAATAAATATAAATCGTCCCTAAAGTTTATATAGTAATTTGCAGATGATGTCCTTTATTTTTAATAAGTACATTGACTGAATCTTAAGCTTGCCTAGGACCTCCTAAAGGTTGAACCTCTCCTACTAACGACTATGTATAGGCTTCAACTTTTTATTCACAAGAAGAGAAAGAAAGTGAGGCTGCTGCAATTGGAGATAAGGTGATTAGGCAGCTTATTCGGGAGATTATATGTGTTTAATTACGTTATAAGGATTCAATGGACGCACGCGTGCCACCATGAATTCAGGTACGAAGAGTCGCCGAATGGACCAAAGAAATGGGGATCTCTTGGTGCGGAATTCAAATCTGGCTCGGATAGGGAACCGCAGTCTCCTGTTAATATCGAGTTTAAAAAAAAGCAAAAGATCAACCAAGTGACTTGAAAAGGTCTTACACAGTAGTCCTTGCAAACTTTTCAATAGAGGCCACACTATCATGGTATATAAGCTCACTAATAAGCTCGGATAATTGTATGTATATCGTCTTACAGTTGTTTTTTTTTTTCGGTAAAAATCTTACAGTTGTTTTTAGATATTGTTATTGTTTAGGTTGAATTTGTATTGAGCATGGGTTGAATGACAAAGGGATGCATGAGGAAGAGAGGTGAATGGTTCAACATACCAGCTAATGCCATTGGCATACACCTTCTGAGCACACTATTGACGGGATAAGCATGTCGAATCGCCTTCGATCTTATGGGCATGGACTATATGCATTTTGTTGACAAGTTGATTAAGTTGTTGTGCATCATTTTCTTTTGTTTTTATAGGTATGAAGCAGAAATATATTTCGTTCATATCAATGACGAATATCAAAACGCTGCCATTGTCATTATTTAAACCATCCTTTTATTGAAAAGGTAGCACCTTTTCTGAAACATGCAAAAGGAAGCATAACAAGGATGATTTGGTCATAGGTAAGGTAGGTGGTGTTTCATGAAGAAGTTGGTAACAATTTAGAAATTGTATTTGTAACTACATAGAAGTTATGTATTTGTAACAGTTATATTTAATAGATTTGTATATTTTACAAGTGTCTATAACGCCACGAATCACAAATGAACCTAATCGAGCCTCGCTAATTAATCATAGGCGCAACGCGCCGGATTGATAACACTAGTTTGGATAATTAAGGGTTTGAATTAGTTTAGGAAAAAAAAATCTTGAATTGCAAAATTGTACAGATCAGTTACCCTATAATCGTGGTAACTTATTTTTTGGATTTAAATTATCTAAATAAAAGAACAAGTAAGATTAATTTGCTAATGACATCCTTATTCTTTCGATCTAAAAAAAAATTAGGGCTAGGATTGGTTCATTTAGTTCACAATCATGATGAGATTCATATTTGAGTAAAATGAAAACTTCTATGAGTTATAATTTCAATTTTTGTATACAAAAATCCTAAAAAATGAGCTTCTACAAAAAAAAAAAAAAAAAAAAAAAAAAAAAAATTGTTGATTTACAACACCGTAAAAAACCCTTACAGGTGGTGTAAATTTTGACTCATATTGATGTCAACAACTTTTTACAGCAGCGTAAAAAGGTTGAAAACGCCGCTTTGAATTCTTATTTTTTTTTACAGTTGTATTTGTAACATTTTAATCTATGTGTGCTCAAAAAATGGTAGCAAAACTCGCACGAAAAGTCGAAGTTCTCTAAGTACTCACAACTCAATAGGGTTTTCTCTTGATCTTGATCCTATATATAGGATCCGGTTGAATTAAGAACCACTTTGAGCTGTGAGAACTCCTACTTCCCAGCGAGATTTGCCATATTTTTTTACACAAACGTAGATGAAAATGCTACAAACACATTTATAGAAAAAAAAAAGTCAAGCCGGTAGTTATATCCATTTTCACTGATGTAATATTTTTTTGCAAAATGATGACGTCACCAGGAAATTTATTTTCATGGCGGTGTAAATTTTCGCAGATGACATTTGTTTTCTTTTAACAATTGTTTTTTTTTTTCTAATTTTTGGGATTTTTTTTTTTTGAAAAGAAAAAACTTTTGTAAGACATAGTTCTCGCTCCTTTCATAATTCAATGTGGTTCTCATTTTATACCAATTGAGATTGGATTGCATTGCAACTAGGAGATGTTAATCGATGCTTTGTCGCGGGAATGTTAATATGGTGGAAAACTTTATAAGCTCGACTTTGAATAAAAGAGTTAAATGCCATTTTAGTCCCTGTGGTTTGGGCCATTTTGCCAGTTTAGTCCAAAGATTTCATTTTTAACCCGTGGATCCAAAAAGGTTTCACAGTTGCCATTTTAGTCCACTGGGTTAACTTTATCTATTTTTTCTGTTAACGAGAAGGCCAATTCGGTCATTTTATATGGCTGAATTGCCCTTTTAGTTTACAGAATTACATACAAAATGACCAAATTGGCCTTCTCGTTAACAGAAAAAATAGATGAAGTTAACCCGGTGGACTAAAATGGCAACTGTGAAACCTTTTTGGACCCACAGGTTAAAAATAAAACATTTGGACTAAACTGACAAAATAGCCCAAACCACAAGAACTAAAATGGCATTTAACTCTTGAATAAAATTTATGTGGAAATTGAGATAGTTATAAGGACATCGCGATTATTGAATTTGAATATAAATCATCGCATAGTTGAAAGTAAAAAGAAGCATGTCACACTATTTTGAATAAAATTTACATTGAGCAAGAAAAAACTGTAAAAAATCCAAAAGGCATTTTTGATGACTTGTAAGTTTATGCTTTGATGACTAACTCTAGTTATAATAACAAAACTATAGAAAAAACCTTGAAATTCCAAAAAAAACACCATTTATGGATACACTATTTATTTTTATGGTTTCCGATTTCGACAATTTTTCATTTACACAACTGTGTATGCGACGATAAATAAATATCGATACCAGTAGTAATGACGATCTGAACCGATCAATACTGTTCGAATAACATAAGTGCTAGTATCGGCGTTCGTTTTTATTGTTTCGGTCGATGTGAAACACGTGTTATTTTCTATACCGAGTACATTTATCGTACCAGAACTGTAACAAACCAAACCAATACCCATCAAATGTCCGTGTCACTACATCGCATGGACAAATACCCTTATTTATATAATTTTAGGAGTTACATAAATATGAGTTAGGATCCTGTAAAAAAGACTAAAAGTGTGAGAAGGGTAAGAAAGAATCTACACCATTAGATCTTTGATCTAATGGTTGAGATTAATAGGGACCAAATTGTAAAATTTGATTTATTTTTTGGACTGAATTGAAAATTCTAGGGGTAATAAAGTCTTTATATCCATTCAAAAAATGGAAACTGTAAATCAAAATCCCTACGATATCTCTCTCTCTCCAGATGATCTCCATCTACGATCAAAGATCTCTCTCATAATCAATCTGAAGAAGAAACACGACAGCGGCCAATCGGAAGATCAAACACGACAGCGGCAGCGGCGGCGGTGGTGGTGCGAGCGGCAGCGGCGGTGGTGGTGGTGCGAGCGACAGCGGCGGTCGTGCTGGTGCGAGTGGCAGCGGCGGTGGTGCTGGTGCGAGTGGCAGCGGCGGTGGTGGTGCCGGAATTGGCAGTGGTGGTGGTCCTGCGATCTCTTTCTATCTACATCGAACGGCGTCGGAAGTGGAGAAGATGATACAGAGGTGTTATATTCTTTCATTAATGGTGTTTTTTTTTCTTTTATGAATTGTGTTTTTTTTTCTTTTCTGAATGGTGTTATTTTTTCTTTTCTGAATGGTGTTATTTTGTTTCTGAATGGTGTTATTTTCTTTTCTGAATGGTGTTATATTTATTTACTGAATGGTGTTATATTTATTTACTGAATGGTGTTATATTCTTATACTGAATGGTGTTATATTATTTACTGAATGGTGTTATTTTGTTTACTGAATGATGTTATTTTTTGTTTACTGGATGGTTTTTTTTGTTTCTGAATGGTGTTATTTTATTTCTGAATGGTGTTATTTTTTGTTTACTGAATGGTGTTATATCTTGTACTGAATGGTGTTATTTTGTATACTGAATGGTGTTATATTTTTGTTTACTGAATGGTGTTATATTATTTCGTAAAAACACCATGAATTGAACTATGAATTTTTTTAAAACACCATGTCATGAACATGCTCTGATTCTGTGAATAATGCAAAAAAAATTAAAATGAATGATGTTATGGACGGTTATAATTCCTTAAATCAAGGATTTTCTCTCTCCAAATCCTTAAATCAAGGATTACCATATTTGAATTTGTTAATGCATTTATAATCATACCCTTTTCAATTAATTTAGATCTAATGGTTGAGATTCTTTCTTACCTTTCTCACACTTTTGGTCTTTTTACAATAACTCCACTCACATAAATATAATTAAATAATATACATTTATGTAAAAGGGATCAATATTTTCGTATTTTTTTGAGTATATAACCCGGAGAAGTTCCGTACCACTAGCTATAGGTCGCCTTTTGACTTGTATTTTCCAATATGGATTCCATATCCGATGAAGTTTCTTTGTAGCATGTTCTTGTCACAAACTCACAACTATTCTCCTAGTGACGTTATTTTTATATTCTTTTTGTCATCAAATTTGTTCTAAATAATGAGACTTTTATTCGAATTTATTCTCTTGGTTTAGACATATAACTATGTGATATTGAAAAGTTCATTAGCTAAGGGGAAAAAGATGAGAAATTGGTATCACATTTTAGACTTATACGTATTATTGTTCGTATACTTTAATTTCGTTTGGTTTTAGTTCGAACGTTCTATTTTGTGCATGTATATGTTGTATCAGTTCTGTTTAAATGTAATGGAAAACATGAATAACATACATGTTACAGCAGACAGGCCAGCAGAGAATCCAGTCAGAGATGCAGCCATCGAGTTCGACATGATTGTCAGGATGATCTGGTTCCTCCTTAGGGTGTAAAGTTATGATGGTGATGAAACCGAAATTAGGGAGGTTTCGGTTATGGGGAGAGAGACGAATTTGATGTTATGAGGGTTTGTAATTGTGTAATGTGTGTAACCCTTAAACTCTCTAATAATCCCCTTATTTATACACCCAAGAGGAAACCTAATTAGTTAATAAGGGTAATATGGTCCATCAACAATTACCAACTAATTATTAATAGGTTATTAATATATTTTGATATAATATAATATAAATGATTATAAAGGCTACAAGATTAAATATTACATTAATAATATATTTAATCTCACATTCTCCCACTTAGCCGAGTAATCATTTATCATGAGTATTAGGTAAGCCTGGCCAGGAGTTAACACTCATTTTAGCTTTAAACCAAGAACTATAGCAGAGAAATACAGCCGTTGAATCATTATTCGACTCAGGACCCCCATTAATCATACTATAGCCTCAATTTAAAACCTAATAGTTACGATCAAAATATGTATAAGCCCTTTAGCGTCTGATTTGTATTTATATTTGTCTATATGTCATTACACCGGCAGAACATATGTTAGAGACATACAAAATCAAACTGAGAAAATTTCATTAATTAAAACATAAGCTAGTACAAAATGCCATTAAATAAGGTCTTTAGTAAGTCCCATATTCGATACATGTTCTTCGAAAACTTTAGGTGGGAGACCTTTAGTCATCGGATCCGCTAGCATATCTTTAGTACTAATATACTCAATACAAAGATTATTTTCCTCAACTCGTTCACGTACGAACAAATATTTTGTATCGAGATATAAACCAGCTCCAGTCGAACTGTTACTGTTCGAGAAACTAACGGCAGCTGAGTTATCACAGTAAAGCTTCAATGGTCTAGAAATGGAATTAACGATTTTGAGTCCAGTGATCAGATTTCTAAGCAACATTCCATGACAGGTTGCGTTGTAAACAGCAATGTATTCTGCCATCATCGTGGAAGTTGTAGTTAACTGTTGTTTATGACTCTTCCATGAGATAGGTCCGTCTGCTAACATAAAGATGTAGCCCGAAGTGGATTTCTTGTCATCTTTGCATTTGGCAAAGTCAGAATCAGAATAACCTACCACTTCTAAGTGATCACTTCTTCTATAAGTCAGTTTATAGTCTTTCGTCCCTTGCAGATATCTGAGGACCTTCTTAGCTGCTTTCCAGTGATCTAGGCCAGGATTAGTCTGATAACGGCCTAGCATTCCAGCAATATAAGCGATATCTGGGCGAGTACAGACTTGAGCATACATCAGGCTCCCGACTACTGACGCGTAAGGTATCTGACTCATTTGCTCCTTTTCAACCTCTGTTGTCGGACACTGGAATGAACCGAAAACATCTCCCTTAACTACTGGAGCGACGGAGGGTTTGCACTGTTGCATGTTGTAACGTGTAAGGACACGATCTATGTAAGTCTTTTGAGACAATCCTAAGATCCCTTTGTGTCTATCTCGGTGAATTTCAATGCCAATGACGTAAGAAGCATCTCCGAGATCCTTCATGTCGAAGTTATGCGAGAGTAACCGCTTCGACTCATGCAACATGTCTAAACTATTACTTGCCAATAGAATATCATCTACGTAAAGGACAAGTATAGTAAAGTTACTCCCATTCATCTTGAGGTAGGTGCATTGATCCACTTGATTCTTCATAAAACCTTGCCTCTTCATGACTTCATCAAACTTGAGATACCATTGACGTGATGCTTGTTTTAACCCGTAAATAGATTTCTTCAACTTACAGACTAGATGCTCCTGACCTTCAGGTTTGAAGCCTTCAGGTTGTTTCATGTAAACATCTTCGTCTAAGTCTCCGTTAAGGAAAGCAGTTTTGACGTCCATCTGATGTAGCTCTAAATTAAAATGAGCTACTAGGGCCATAACGATCCTTAATGAATCTTTACGAGAGACATGTGAAAACGTCTCTTGATAATCAATTCCCTCTTTCTGAGTGTAGCCCTTTGCAACCAATCTCGCTTTATAGCGTTCAACGTTCCCATTCGGATCCAGTTTTGTTTTGAACACCCATTTACAACCTACAGGTTTGACACCGTTGGGTAATTCTACCAAATCCCAAACGTCATTTTTCTTCATGGATTCAAGCTCATCAATCATTGCTTTGTTCCATTCAGAAGACTGATCACTGCTAATGGCTTCATTATAAGAGATAGGATCATTGAGCTTTCCAGCATCCATTTCAGTCAGGTAGGTAACATAATCATCCCAATTAGTGGGCCGTTTCTGCCTAGATGACCTCCTGAGATGATTTTCGGGTTCAGCGTTGTCTTGGTTTTGAGCGTTTGATGTGCCTTCGTTATGAGGTATAATGGGTTCTGGTTGTGGAGATGGAGTTTGTGCAGTGGCTTCAGGTGCAGTTGCATGCGGTACAAGAGGAGTAAACGGAGTAATGGTAAGTGACGAGTCTCTCCCCCCCGCATCTTGTACTTCTTGCAATTCTTCGTAAGGGTTGGTACTGCTCCCACTGACCTTGAAATCCTCCAGGAACGCAGCACGCCTGGTTTCAACAATACGGGTGACATGGGAAGGACAATAGAAACGATAACCCTTTGAATGATCAGGATACCCGATAAAGAAGCAGGTAACTGTTTTAGGGTCAAGTTTCCTTAGAAAAGGATTATAGAGTTTTGCTTCAGCAATGCAGCCCCATACTTTCATATATTTAAGACTCGGTTTCCTTCTGTCCAAAGTTCATAAGGAGTTTTAGGGACAGACTTAGAAGGAACTCTATTGAGTATATGAACAGCTGCTTTTAACGCTTCACTCCAGAGGAATAATGGTAAATTAGTGTTGGCTAACATACTGCGCACCATGTTCATAAGGGTACGATTTCTTCGTTCAGCGACACCATTCTGCTGAGGTGTACCAGGCATGGTGTATTGGTTCACAATCCCCTGGCCCTTACAAAACTCATAAAATGGACCAGGAGCTTGACCCACATCAGTATGTCTTCCATAATATTCACCGCCTCTGTCTGATCTCACAACTTTAATTTGACGATCTAATTGCTTTTCAACTTCAGCTTTATAATCTTTAAAAGTTGTAAGAGATTCAGACTTTTCCTTTATAAGATACAAGTACATGTAACGAGAATAATCATCAATGAAAGTGATAAATGAAGTATGTCCTGTGATGCCAGCGATTTGATAGGGACCACTAATGTCAGTGTGAATGAGTTCTAATAAATTAGAGCTCCTAGTGGCACCTTTCTTATTCGCTGATGTCATTTTGCCTTTAAGACATTTGACACATGTTCCAAAATCAGTGAAATCGAGAGGAGGTAAGACTGCATCCTTTACGAGACGATTTAATCGTTCTCTTGAGATGTGGCCTAAACGTTGATGCCACAACATAGATGAAGTCTCTAAGTCTCGAATTTGTTTCTTTTCCATCTTTGTGAGTGATTCATTAATATTATATGACAACAAAGATTTGGAAAAATTATCATCTAGTTCTAATCTATAGAGACCACCATCCAGAATGCCAGTACCATAAACAACGGAATCATAGAGAATAGAGAGTTTACGATGACCATGAGAAACGACAAAACCGTCCATGTCTAACTTTGGTCCTAATACAAGGTTCCGAGTTACCTCAGGAACATATAAGGTATCATAAAGTTTAATACATAAACTAGTTTTCAAAAATAATTGTAATGTTCCTATGGCCTTCACTTCTAATTCCCGATCATCCCCAACTTTAAGTGTTCTTTGGTTTCTTCCCAGCTTCCGGATTGTAAGGAATCCCTGAAGTGAATTGGGAACATGAACCATAGAACCAGAATCAAACCACCAAGAATTAGCAGGAACATTTAAATTAAAGGACTCAAGTATCATGAAAAAATCGTTACCTTTCTTAGCCAGCCACTCCTTGAAGTCAGGGCATTCCTTTTGCTTATGTCCTGTCTTCTTACAGAACTTGCAATAGGGTTTGCCTAAGGAGTTCTTAGAGCTGGAAGGTGTACTTGTATTAGGATTTGGATTTGGCTTTTGAACCTTAGAAGCATCCTTTCTTTGATAAGAGTTCTTCCTCTTCTTTGAGCTGGAGGTGGTGAAGTTTGCAACATCAGTAGTGCGATCCATCTTCATACGCTCTTCCTCCTGCACGCACATAGCAATCAGCTCACTCATCGTCCATTTGTCCTTCTGAGTGTTGTAATTGATCTTGAATGCTTCATAGGACGAAGGAAGCGAAGTGATGATGAAGTGAACAAGAAAACCATCACTGATTTCCATCTCAAGGCCCTTCAGCTTATTGGCCATGTCATGCATCATCATGATGTGTTCGCGAATGCCGCTCCTCCCATCATATTTAGTTGTCACCAGCTTGAGGATAAGAGTGCTAGCGTGTGCCTTTGATGTTCCCTTGAATTGATTCTCCACAGAAGCCAAATAGGTTTTAGCATCTTCAGAATCAGGAATGGCCCCTCTGATTGAGTTATGAATGGACTGCTTCATGAACATGAGAGACATGCGGTTACACCTAGTCCATTTATCATGGACTATCTGCTCAGCAGCAGTACTTGTGGCGGTAAGGTCCGCTGGCTTATTCTCTCTTAAAGCATAATCAAAGTCCAGCAGCCCAAGCGTAAGCATGAGAGCATCCTTCCATGCAGCAAAGTTATCACCAGTCAAAGGTGGAATCCCGCAATTGGGTGCTGATAGTGGAAATAAGATGAGCAAGTTATGATACTAAGAAAGAAGTCCTAATGTGATCTAAGGGCATGTTATACTAAGGCAGGCATAAATAATGACCATTTTAGTTATGAAGCTGTGATATTGTCTATTACTAACATCAAAATAATAGACTTAGTTAAAAAATTCTACTTAAACGAAGATAAAGCAGCTTTGGCCAGAAGTGTAATCATTTAAGTATGTGTGCAAAGTAATCGTGACAAATCAGCTTTGGCCAGAATTAAGACATTTCACGTTTGTAATGCATACTTAACATAGCTTTCATAATACTTGAACAATAAATAGATGTATTAAATCAGCTTTGGCCAGAATTAATACATCAGAAGCTCATTCAAGTAAAGCTATTTTTGGTTTTGTAAAATTATCTGATTCTGATTAATTAATTAAGTATTAACAAAACCAAAAATTTTTAGTTCACATTTAAACAGCCTAAGTTTTGAGATCTCGAGTGAGGTCTCGAGTCATGGTCTCGAGTTAGGTTTCGACTGAGTTTTGAGATCTCGAGTTAGTTATGAGGTCTTGAGTCGCAACCTTAGTCTCGAGTTGTAGCCTTATGGTCTCGAGTCGCAACCTTAGTCTCGAGTTATGACCTTATGGTCTCGAGTAGCAACCTTGGTCTCGAGTTATACAGATTTGAGAGCCCTTATGATTTTGAGTCGAGACCTTGTGGTCTCGAGTCGAGACCTTGTGGTCTCGAGTCGAGACCTTGTGGTCTCGAGTCGAGATCTGATGGTCTCGATTCGCAGTCCGATGGTCTCGAATCCCTGTTAACAGCTGTTTTTGTGATGATAACTGAAAACTCGAAATTTTAGGGATTGTGGGATAATGTTTCCTGTTTTATTGCTGATCTAAATTATCAAAAAAATTTCGTAAATAATAACTGATTATCTCTTTAACAGTTTTCGAAATTTTTAATAGATAGAATTCAGATCAAAGACAGTAAAACATCCACTAATCCGGATTATATTCCAAAACTTAATGGATTTTCGAGTTTTCTTAGAACAATATGATGAACCCTAAAAAATAAAATCATAATTATGGGTTCCGAAATCTAGATTTTAAGATTTTTGTTAACAGATTTCGGATACTAGGTTACCCATTAAGATTTCGAGTCAATATATCAATCAATTATTTTCCGAAAACAGGGATTTCGGTAACAGGACTCGAAACAGCTGTGATTTTTATGAACTTTCAAAATTCCGTTTTCCAGATTTTTGATCCCAGAATAATGGATACAAAACCAGAACTGATTTATCAACATATGCTCTGATACCACATGTTGTATCAGTTCTGTTTAAATGTAATGGAAAACATGAATAACATACCTGTTACAGCAGACAGGCCAGCAGAGAATCCAGTCAGAGATGCAGCCATCGAGTTCGACATGATTGTCAGGATGATCTGGTTCCTCCTTAGGGTGTAAAGTTATGATGGTGATGAAACCGAAATTAGGGAGGTTTCGGTTATGGGGAGAGAGACGAATTTGATGTTATGAGGGTTTGTAATTGTGTAATGTGTGTAACCCTTAAACTCTCTAATAATCCCCTTATTTATACACCCAAGAGGAAACCTAATTAGTTAATAAGGGTAATATGGTCCATCAATAATTACCAACTAATTATTAATAGGTTATTAATATATTTTGATCTAATATAATATAAATGATTATAAAAGCTACAAGATTAAACATTATATTAATAATATATTTAATCTCACAGTATATCTTTCTTAATGAAACTTCATTTCAAAATTCAAATATTCAATATTTACACACTAAAATAAAATTATCAAAATACAGCATTAATCAAATTACTTTGATTGATATTCTTAACTAGAAGTGTGCTTGAAGTATTCAAGGCATTCTAGAATAAAGTATTTTGTTTCTTTAATTAATCTCGGATAGTTTATAGACTCACTTTGATTTGAATGTAGTGAGACACTTGAGTGAAGAGAGTTTCATGAATTGAAAGTAATAACGAGTAAGAAACAACCAAGAAGGTTGATGAAACTTGGGTTATTTATGAGCCGAGTGGACTTTTGCTCATGCTTGGCACATTTACAACTGAGCAAAATCCAAACAAGCATATTTGAGTGCGCAATTTTCCGAGTGAGAAGCAAACGACGAGTGATTTGGATAGCCATAGAGATGAATATACAACAAAAAACAATTGTGGAATTGTGGTGTATGGTGAGAGCTAGAGACAACTGGCAATTGATGAGAGAGAGTAGTCAACATTGTTGCTTCACGACTTAGGTAGCGTTCGTTTCACATAATGAAATGGAAGCTTGATAGAATTGGAATCTTGATTTCACTACTTAATTTGTTGGTTTCAACAAGAAAATGAATTGGAATTGAATAACAACATAAGGAAGATAATTTATATCTCAATTCCATCCAAATTACAAATCAAATTTCAATCTTTGCGCGAATTACCATTCCAATTCCATTACAATCCATAAAACGAATACTACCTTAGAGTTTTCATTCTAAGTTTAGTGTTAACTTTTTATTAATTTGATTAGGCTAGTATGTATAAATATAATTTTATATTTGCAAACTAGTTTCAAAATAAATATCAACCTGCGGGATAAAGTGTACACAAGTAAGCTACAAGTAGGAATAAACTATGATAAAGCCACTCTCTAATAGTTATGTTTAAATTAATTAGAATATTTATTATCGTAACCACATTTATGAATATAAGATATGATAAAGTGATGTGAAAATAATTTTCTAGCAAGGAAACTTTATAGGGAGGATGATTATAAGGCAGACCTATGAATTTTTAAACATTCGATGTGTGCGTGTGTTTTTTTTTTCTTTTAACAATTTCTAGTGTCGCTAGGATAAATACATCACAACTTGCTTTCTATGGAATTTTAAAGCGTAACCTGTTAGTTGTGAAGTGCACCACTTACCAGTAGGAATTAGTATACCCCTTGGGGATGAACATTCGATTTGTTATAATCAAAATTTTAACCATCCTGCGTAGAAAATGTATAATACTGGCAATTTGTTATGTTGCATAACAATAGTGATAAAATAAACATAAACACTAATTACTAAGTTCTTAGCAATTTATGTAAGTAATTTGATATTTTCTTAAATAATATATTAATTATGAGACTGTATATATGAAATCTTCCTATACTAATAAAGAAAGGAAAATTGGTATTTAATAAACCAACCTTTAACCAGTTGGTAAATAATAATTCTACCTACAGAATTGGTATATAATAATCCTACATTTTAACTTGTTGGCTCTGAACGAACTTCTCTGGTTAAAAGTTAACAGAAGTTATGTTTTTGATGATGTGGCTAATGTTTTTTATTATGTGGCTAATGGGTGATGACTAAGCATAGCTTATGTGTTAATAACACTACCTAGTCTTGAAATTACCATTTTAACCCCAACCCTTATAAATCACCTTCTTCGATCGCATAAACCCTAGAACACCCGATTCAAACAAGATGCCTTCTTCATCTTCTTCAAACACATCTCAATCGCATAAACCTAGGATTTTTAGTGTTGATTTGGAAGGCAATGTGTACTGCCATCATTACCGGCTGGCTGTTAGGAGGGTTGCAGGGCATCGTAGTTCAAGAGCAGGACATTAGTGGATGTCCACTTTGGCCTGTAAGTTTAGTAATTCTTTCTTCAATTTTTCAATTCTAGCACCTGACAACATTATTAATCCTCATAGAGAGAGGATTATAAAATTTTCATCTGGAAAGAACAGGTGGATGAAACACTATCATGTGGGGTGAACATCAGTCAAACAAACAGGCACATAATCCAAAAGAATGAAGCATTGGAGATGAAGCTTTCGAATTTGGAAATGGAGAAGTTGATGTTGGAAGAAGAAAACAAAAAACTGAAGCACAAGTTGAAAGTGTCAAAATGCCCTGCTAGCCCTTATCTGATAGTATTAGTTCTGTTGTTTGTTTGTTTTAAATGCATCTTTGGTCATTGAAGTGTATCACAATTAGGGAACTGAATATGTAATGGTTATGTAATGTCTTTTGAAATGTAATGGTTATGTAATGTCTTTTGAGTTTTGAATGGTAATGGTTATGAAGTGTCTTTTGAAATGTATTGAATGGTGATGGTATATGACCAAATGTACAGGTTAATTTATCACTTGAATGCTATATGACCAAATGTACATGTTAATTGACCAAATGCATGCTATATGACCATATTGACCAAATGTACATTAAACATCCAAAACATTGAATACCATTTGATTAAACATCCAAAACATTACAAACATCCATTTGTTTAAAATATTACAAACTGAAATTAAAGGAGGCATTCCACCAACAAAACATCCATGTGTTTAACATTTCCATTACATCTTTGCCGTTCTTCAGCACAACTAACCCATTATCCAATTTCTTTCCAACAGGCAAGTATTACAGTTGAAAATCATCTTTTTCATATGATTTGAAATCCATTACAAAACCGGTTAACTCAAAGTATGAAATTTTATCAATCTCAACTTCAAAATAGTCAATTAACCCTCCTACATAACTTAATTGTTTCCCCTTTTTTTGAACATACCTCCATGCCATAGCTGTACCCAGATACGGTCAAGAGCTGCCATTAAACCCTAAAAAAGGATAGAACGAGATGATCAAAATTACCTTAGAAAACGAAAATGATGGAACTCGTTAATGGAGAGAGTATTACCTGAGAGAAGGTGAAGATTGCTCAGTTGCAATGAAGGTGAAATGAACCGTTCGATATTAAAAATTTTAGGGTTATAAAGTTAAGTCAGATTTTATATAGGGGAGGTAGTGTTATTTCCACATTAGCTATGCTTAGTCATCACCCATTAGCCACATCATCAAAAACATTAGCCACATCATCAAAAACAATAACTCTGTTAACTTTTAACCAGAGAAGTTCTTTCATAGTCAACAAGTTAAAATGTAGGATTATTATATACCAATTATGTAGGTAGGATTATTATTTACCAACTGGTTAAAGGTTGGTTTATTAAATACCAATTTTCCATAAAGAAAAAACTTTTTTGGACACGTGTCGCTTCCTTGTAATTTCTCATATTATTTTCCTAATTATCTCTCATATTAAATAATAATAATTTTAAATAAAATATTAGATAAGAATAAATATTTAGATAAGGATAAACGTTTGTTTTTATTGTGATAATAATAATAATAATAATAATAATAATAATAATAAATATCAATCAGATTGTTGACTCTCTCTCTCTAAATCTTCAATCGCCTTCTAAACCAAACCCTAGAACAAAATTACTCTGCCTCTTTATCTCTTCTCACAGAGTTTCTTCCGATTTGAAGGATCAGAGCAACGTCTACCAAAATTTAGTACTCACAGCATCAGCTTTCAAGTATGACCGGAACCCGATTGCCACCGGAAGACACCGATGTCACACAACCGACGCGACAGCCATTAACTGCCGATCTGATCTTCGACGATGACCGCTCTATTGCCGCTGATTCGTGGTCAATCAAAAGCAACTACGGAAGTACTCTCAACGATGATCAACGTCACGCTGACGCATCTGAAGCTCTTGCTGCACGTCAGGTTGCCGCATCTGATTACAGGTTAGGTTAGTGTTTGTTGATCGTAAATTTATAGTCGTTATTTGTTGATTGTTGTTACGAGTATTGAAATGGAAGTAAATTGTTTAGATCTTATTGTAGGTAAACTTGAATTTAACTCCGAAAACTGAGTTGCTTAGGTTGATCATATCTGTTGTTTGTTATTTGTTGTTTCTATGATGGAAGTAAATTATTTAGATATTTTGTTCTATGTCAGTTTGGCTGTCTGCTTTGAATTAGGTTAAATTTGTTACAATTGATATAACTTTTTATATAATGTATGTGAGTTCTATTTTAACTCTGAGAAATGAGGTGTTTAGTTTGAATAGGTAAGTACATTCGGCAAATGTTACTGTTGTTCATAGCAATGAGTTGCTGATGGAGTGTATGTGTTGTTGATTTCTGTTACTACTATATTAGGACTACTAGATTCGGAGGCGGTTATTTGTAAGGGTGTTGATTCGTTTAGTTTGTTGAGTTTTAAGTGTGATTCAGTATCCGAAAGTGCAATGAAGCTTTTTGATGGTTTATATTTGGGGAAATGTCAGGTGCTGTTCAATTGGATTCACACATAGTCACTGTAACAGTTTATTACATTAGTGATTGTTATACTGTGATGTAGTGTCTGATACTTAGAAATAAGAAGAGCTTTAGATGGAAATATTGTGTCACTTATGTGACAACTGGCACCAAACCGGTAATTTCCGTACACTTTAATTATTATTTAATGACTGCAATTATGTACTTAAATGTCAAGAATGTCTGATTTCATACTAAGCAAGTGAATTCATGCACATTTTATATTACTAGAATTACTTTATGCATTAATGAACAGCGTTGCGTCAGAAATACTAGTAAACTCACCAGTAAGACACAATATGCCAGCAACTCTGCAGAAAGCAGTCAGACAATAAAATTGGAGCATAGGTGTAGGTCCAACGACAAGAATACGTTAAAACCCAAGAGTACATACAAGGTTTAATATATAGACATTACGGAAGCCAAAATACGCACTAAAAAGCACCCAAAACGCACTTTAAGTGCATAATTTTGTTAAATTCAGCTATAAATCAGCATTTAACGCATAAATATTATGCAGAAATCATGAATTATCATCCAGAATACTTCCCTAGGTGTCGGGAATTGAAAGAGTTACAAAAGGGTACATAAAAGACACTAAAAGGTGCAATTTAGCACTTTAACGAACCGGTGCTTAACCAAACAATCGGACATTACCCGGAACACCAAAATATTGCTAGAAGCATTTTTATATTTTTCTTAGCCAGTATGATCACTGGACACCCTAACACACCCTAAAATATCTATTAACTAACTACACCAACTAGATACTTGGAAAATGATTTCAAGTAACTACATGGTTCAAAATTTACACATTACCCCCCCCCCCCATGTGCAAGTAATCGGCCCATATAGTGGTCCCCACCATGATCCTTCAAAATCCTACAAAGATCTCTATTGATATTACTTAGATTTAATTTGATTTTATTTAGATTTTGTGAGATATTGTGTGATCTTTCAAGATATGGGATGATTATAAAATTCATCACTAGAGCTCCATCTTCCTCATTTCACCACTCACCTTCTCCTCTCCCTCTCTTCTTCACGGCTACCACCCACCACCACACCATCATCATTTTCGTTTCAAGATCACCCATTCTCAAGTTATCCCAAGGTGCAAGAAGGTCACCAACGAAGCTCGGTGCTCATGGAACTTGAAGATGCTTCTCCGTTTGCCTTTATCCACCACATTTCCACCATAGTTCTTCCCTAGCTTTAAGCTAGTTGTAAGCACCTTGAACACTCTCATTTACTTCTATTTTTAGTGGTTAAAAGACTTGTTATGTTGAAAATCTTAAGAACATTAAAGAATATGAACATGAATCTTTCACATAAGCTTAAATACATAGGAATACATGTTGTTTGTGTTAATTGTTTCTTGTTGATAGATTACTAGTGTGTGTGATGTTAGACATCGTATGGAGCCTACTAGATTGTGATTAAACACATGATCTAGTAAGTTAAAGTGGTGATCATGTGAAAGAACAAGATCTCCATGCTTTATGTCTTCATGAACTTGATATAATGAAATGGGTTTTCTTATGTAAACATAGTTTAAACAAAATACAAACCTTGTAAATAGATGATTACAAAAATAATTTTCTCAAGAAACCAAGATTATTTACAAGACTTACAAAGTTATGGTTTCTAAGTAAACTAAAAATATTTTTAGTGTCTAAACAAGACTAGAAACGTATTTTTAACAAGAAAAATACAAGAGAAATATTTTTAGAAAAATCATTTTACAAGTTGTAAATGACTAGATCTATTATTAAAGTGATTTACAAACAAATAACCATGTTTTTAAGGGTAACTAAACCTACTAAATAACATGGTAAGTTACTACAAGTTTTTACAAAAACTTCAAGTTCATGATAGAGTGTGATTTACATGATTTTGGCTTGTAGTAAGACTTGAATGAGTTGTTGATGATTGTTGTGATGATTTAAAAGAAAAATAAACACATGTTTTGAAAACATGGGAAACCTCCATTTTTGGGGGAAACTCTGTCAAAATTTCTATAAAATTTTGACACAGAAAAATATAAGTTTTTGAGAAACTTATTCTCTAAAAATGTATCTAAAAACATTTACCAAGGTTTCACTAATTTTTGTAAACATCAAGTAAAGAAATGATGATTTCTTCAAGAATAAAATTGATATTAAGTATGTATATTTTTGAGAAATATATATATATATATATATATATATATATATATTTATTTATTGATCACAAAATTTTGTGCTAAATGTATGTAGTATGTATTACACGTAATAGTGTATTAGGACTTGAAAATGCACTAAATACTCGTAGGAAATGAAAATACAAAAATACACATACAACATACATGATACATAATTCGGGTGCAGAATACAAGAAACTTATATTTATTTTTGAGAAAATAATATAAGTAAGACACGTAGTTAAAAATATAAATTATTTTTAACACAAGAAAACATATACAAAAGATAGTAACTTGTACTTGTGCGATACAAGTCTAGTGACTAAGGTTAAGGAAACACGTATAGGTCACGACGTTAATTAAGCAATTCCGGTGAAGTTTATGATGCAAGGAACGCAAAGTTGTGAGTTCATGCTCCCCCGTTTCCTTTAACTGTTTTTGGTTTTATAACTTCGGGGGTGAAATACATGTTACAAATGTTACAATGTTTACAAATAGTATGATGGGTACACAAACATTCAAGTGAAACATTCTAGATCATGTCTCGAATAGGGTACCATAAGCACCATTAATCAACGTATACATTCAGATCGTGGAACAAAAGGTTAGATCTAATGGGTTTCAGGCAACCCCACTCTTGGCCTACTTCTACCAAAGAGTGCTTCTGTGTCTTAGTCAAAGTCGACAAAAATGCCTAGGTTTGGTGGCTTCCTATGTCGTGACACATGTTAGTGGCCTTGCAAACCACTAGCGATCTCAAACATTCATAGTACAGATACATTCTATATGATACGTACAAACATTCATAGTACTCAGTTACAGATACATTTTACAAGTTACATTCAAACATGCATACATTCTACAAGTTGCATATCATGTTTTCATTCAAGTATTTAAACATTCAAAACAATCACTGCATGAATTCACACCAACATTATGTTGACGTTTTTTTTTTCCAAAACTCACATGTATTTCAGGTAACTAAAAGTGGATGTGCGCGCTGTCTTACTCATGCTCGTGAATGTCGTTTATGTCTGTCTTAAATAAAGTTGTGACTTTCAGACAATATGTTGTTTCGTAATGTAAACATTTAACTATGTTTTCCGTTATGTAATGGTGTTTGAAGTTATTTTATGAGCATGTAGTATGTTTACCAATCGTATGCAATGAAAACCTTTCATGATCACACCTCGTGCTTCCGCCGCAGAAAGGGGTGTGACAGATTGGTATCAGAGCTGCGATTGTAGTGAACCAGGATTCCTTCTCGAGTCTAGTCTACAATCTATAGGATCCTTTCACGAAAACGATTTTTCAGAGAGTTTTCATTACATAAAATGTCCCGCGACATCCACTACCTGAAACTGTTTACATGAGTCAAGAAAAGACACTATGAGGCTTAGGGTGCACAGAAGTAGCACTTATCTTTAACTGAGAAATTACTTGCAATTATGTGTGATAATTAGCATATACATATACTAGAAGTAGAATACCACTAGTATACATGACTTTACCTGAAAACAACGGCCTACCTGAAGGAAGAGATACGAGGACGAAACGAACTGTGCAGACTGTGCAAGGGGTTATGTAATTATGGATGCATACATAATTATGGAACTCAGTGCACAGAAACCACAGCAAGTCTTGTCACATATAGATTTCCCCAGTGAAAGATAAAGGTCAAACGTGAATACCCCTTTCAGCCTACTAAGTACTCTGCTGGAGTAATAATTGTTTGATTTCACTTATGTGGTATATGCCTGTGAGTATATGTACTACTGTTTAGTATGACGATATCGAACAAATGTCTAACCCTGTTGTGTTATGTTCTGTCAGAACATGGCACCCAGGAAAGCTGTGAACGCTCGTGATCAACCTCCTCCTCCTCCCCCACTGCCAAGAACTGCTGAAGAACTGAACGCTCTACTGGAAGAAAGGATCTCCGCTGCTATTGCCCAATACGAGGCGAACTGAACTCAAGACAGTGGCGGGCCAAGCAATGCTAGACGTAATGGGAATGGAGACTCATCTGGAGGAAACGCAGCTCAAGGTTGCACTTTCAAGCAATTCCTCGACTGCAAACCGCTGAACTACGATGGCACTGGAGGTGCAGTGGCATTCGTACATTGGACAGAAAAGACTGAAGCCACTATCCGCATGAGCAAGTGTACCGCGGACCAGCAAGTCACTTTGGCTACTGGGTTGTTTGTCGATGAAGCTCTGACGTGGTGGAACTTGCAAGTCCAAACTCTGGGTGATGATGCCGCTTATGGCATGTCTTGGGATGAACTGAAGGAGAAGATGAGAGAGAAGTATTGCTCTCGTGCTGAACTCCAGAGGTTGGAGACTGAGTTTTGGCATCTGACCATGGAAGGTGCAGACATCACTGGTTATACTCGAAGGTTCCATGACTTATCTAGAGTGATTCCCTACATGGTGACTCCTGAGTTTAAGCGCGTTGAACGCTACATCTGGGGATTGGCCCCGGAATTTCGTAGTTTGGTAACTTTGGCCAAACCCACAACGATCACTGAGGCTGTAACTCTGGCTGTCAGCCTTACTGAAGATGCGGTCTGTATGAAGAAACTATCATTGAACCCACTGAGAAGACCGAGACGCATGCTGAGTCGTCTAGTGACAAGAAGAGAAAGCATTCAAATCTGAACCAAGCAACCCGCAGCAACAACAAGGGTTCGAACAACAAGAAACGTGATGCTAACCCACCCATGGAGGCAAAAACCTTCGCGGCTACAAGCAATACAGGAACTAAGAAGTATCAGGGCACTCTGCCCAAATGCAACCGCTGTGACTTTCACCACGTGGGAAATTGTCGCGTTGGGAAATGCGAGAAGTGCGGGAAGTCAGGCCACCGTACCGGGGATTGTTGGGGAAAAGTTATTCGAGGCCGCAATGGTATTGGTAATGGAAACAATGGTGGGAACGGCAACGGTAATCGGAATGGTAAAAGAGCTAGGCGAAACCAAGGATGCTTCAGTTGTGGAAGCAATGATCATTTCATGAAAGACTGCCCAAAGGGAAACAACGCTCAGGCTCGAGCATTTGTGATTGGAGCAAGGGACGCACGCGAGGACCCTAACGTGGTCACCGGTACGTTTCTCATTAACAATCACTGTGCATCCATATTATTTGACACTGGTGCCGACTATAGCTTCATGTCTGTGGAATTTAAACGCATGCTCGGAATAGAATCTAGTAGATTAGATATTCCTTACTCTATAGAGCTAGCCAATGGTAAACTTGTTGAATCAGGCGAAATTGTTAGAGGTTGCACATTAGAACTTGGTGAACGAAGATTTAGCATCGACCTCTTACCTATTAAATTGGGTAGCTTTGATGTAGTGGTCGGAATGGACTAGTTGTCCAACAACAAAGCTGAAGTTATTTGTCACAAGAAAATCATTCGCATCCCTCTGGCGAATGATGAAACTCTCATTGTACATGGAGAAAAACGAGACGCGCCTCTACGAATCATCAGTTGCATGAAGGCACAGAGGTGCCTAAGGAAAGGATGTGTTGCTTTCCTAGCACACGTTGTGGATAAGAAGGCGCTGGAGCCGAAACTCGGAGACATTCCTGTGGTGAAGGAATTCCATGATGTTTTTCCCGAAGATCTGCCAGGACTACCTCCGCAACGATAAGTCGAATTCCGTATAGACTTGGTTCCAGGAGCCGCTCCTGTAGCCAAGGCACCCTATCGGCTTGCACCATCCGAAATGCAAGAATTATCTACACAACTCCAGGATAAAGGATTCATAAGGCCGAGCTTCTCGCCTTGGGGAGCTCCAGTACTGTTCGTGAAGAAGAAGGATGGAACTCTGCGAATGTGTATCGATTACAGAGAACTGAACAAGCTCACCATCAAGAATCGGTATCCATTACCGAGGATTGATGACTTATTTGATCAATTGCAAGGATCAAGCTACTATTCCAAGATCGATCTTCGATCTGGATACCATCAGTTAAGGATACAAGAGGAAAGCATACCAAAGATTGCATTCAGAACACGCTATGGGCATTATGAGTTTCTTGTGATGCCATTCGGACTGACGAACGCACCAGCGGTCTTCATGGATCTGATGAACCGCGTTTGCAAACCATATCTCGATAAATTCGTGATTGTATTTATCGATGATATCCTGATTTACTCGCAAACGAAAGAAGAACACGGGCAACATCTCAGAACCATTTTGGAGCTACTGAGGAAAGAAAAACTTTATGCAAAGTTCTCGAAATGCGAATTCTGGATTCGCGAAGTACAATTTCTGGGTCACGTTGTGAACGAGAAGGGCATTCATGTAGACTCATCCAAGATTGAAGCCATAAAGAATTGGGAAGCCCCCAAAACCCCAACTGAAGTTCGACAATTCTTGGGCTTAGCGGGCTATTACCGACGTTTCATCGAGAATTTCTCTAAGACAGCTCAACCGCTAACTACCCTTACACAGAAAGACAAGAAGTACGACTGGGGTGACAAGCAGGAAGAAGCCTTCCAACTACTTAAGAATAAGCTATGCGATGCACCAATACTATCTTTACCCGAAGGCACTGAAGACTTCATAGTATACTGCGACGCTTCACGACAAGGTTTGGCTTGCGTGCTCATGCAACGCCAGAAAGTCATCGCTTATGCTTCAAGACAATTGAAGGTACATGAAAGAAACTATACCACGCATGACTTGGAACTCGGCGCAGTGGTATTCACCTTGAAGATCTGGCGACACTATTTATATGGTACACGATGCACAATCTTCACAGATCACAAAAGCTTACAACACATACTTGATCAGAAGGAAATAAACATGCGCCAGCGGCGATGGGTCGAGCTGTTAAATGATTATGATTGTGAGATTAAGTACCATCCTGGAAAGGCAAACGTTGTAGTAGACGCATTGAGTCGAAAAGAAAGGGTTAAGACCCTAAGGGTTCGAGCACTAGAAATGACTATACGAACGAACCTCACTACATGCATTCGTGACGCACAACAAGAAGTCCTTAAGATGGAAAATCGTAAAGCTGAATACATACGGGGTATGTTGAAATATATGGTGCCAAATGAAGAGGGAGCCTTATACTTTAAGAAGCGTATTTGGGTTCCGCTCTATGGTGGCATACGAGAAGTCATCCTTGAAGAAGCGCATAAATCGAGATACTCGATCCATCCAGGATCGGACAAGATGTATCAAGACTTAAAAGAATACTATTGGTGGCCGAGACTTAAAAGCGATGTTGCTGTTTGTGTTGGAAAATGCCTAACATACGCTAAGGTTAAGGCTGAATATCAGAAACCGTTCGGCCTACTACAACAACCAGAGATACCCATGTGGAAATGGGAGCAAATCTCGA
Organism: Helianthus annuus; assembly: GCF_002127325.2. NCBI lineage: Eukaryota > Viridiplantae > Streptophyta > Magnoliopsida > Asterales > Asteraceae > Helianthus > Helianthus annuus. The sequence goes on along the minus strand of NC_035443.2, from coordinate 24,851,903 downwards.
TGGACTTCATAACGAAATTACCCAGGACCCCCAGAGGGCACGATATGATATGGGTGATAGTTGATCGACTAACGAAATCTGCGCATTTCTTACCGATTCGAGAGAAGGATAGCAATGGAAAGCTTGCTGAAATATACCTAAAGGAAATTGTGGCACGTCATGGAGTGCCAATCTCAATTATTTCAGACAGAGATGGACGCTTTGTCTCAAGAATCTGGCAATCGTTTCAGGAAGCCTTTGGATCTCAGCTAGATCTAAGCACGGCATTCCATCCACAAACAGACGGGCAGAGCGAACGAACCATACAAACGTTAGAAGATATGCTTCGCGCATGTGTCATGGACCTAGGCGGCAACTGGGATACTCATCTACCTTTAGTTGAGTTTTCTTACAATAACAATTATCATACAAGCATAAAAGCCGCACCGTTCGAAGCTCTGTATGGCCGCAAGTGCCGATCGCCCTTATGTTGGGCAGACGCTGGAGATAAACGTATGGTTGGTCCTGAACTTGTACAAGAGACAACCGACAAGATTATGCAGATCCGAGAGCGCATTAGGGCGGCTTGAGATCGACAAAAGAGCTACGCTGATCGAAGACGAAAACCATTACAATTCGAGGTTGGAGACAAAGTTTTGTTAAAAGTCTCACCTTGGAAGGGCGTAGTAAGATTTGGAAAGCGTGGAAAGCTGAATCCGCGATACATCGGACCATTCAAGATTTTGGAAAGAATTGGTGCTGTGGCATACAAGTTAGAATTATCGGAAGAACTTAATGGAGTACATAATACGTTCCATGTATCCAACCTCAAGAAGAGTCCAATGCAAGAAAACGTGATCATCCCTGCGGATGAAGTACATATTGATGACGCCCTCCGATTTACAGAACAACCCGTTGAGGTTACCGACTGGAAAGTCAACAAGACCAGGAGGAGCAGTGTGAAATTTGTCAAAGTACGTTGGAACTCTAAGCACGGACCCGAGTACATGTGGGAACGTGAAGACCAGTTCAAAGAAAAGTATCCCCACCTGTTCAAGAAGACTCCTGCGAGAGTTAGTTCAGCCTGAATTTCGGGATGAAATTCTTTTAACAGGGGGAGACTGTGACAACTGACACCAAACTGGTGATTTCCGTACACTTTAATTATTATTTAATGACTGCAATTATGTACTTAAATGTCAACAATGTCTGATTTCATACTAAACAAGTGAATTCATGCACGTTTTATATTACTAGAATTACTTTATGCATTAATGAATAGCGTTGCGTCAGAAATACTAGACATTACGGAAGCCAAAATACGCACTAAAAAGCACCCGAAACGCACTTTAAGTGCATAATTTTATTAAATTCAGCTATAAATCAGCATTTAACGCATAAATATTATGCAGAAATCATGAATTATCATCCAGAATACTTCCCCAGGTGTCGGGAATTGAAAGAGTTACAAAAGGGTACATAAAAGACACTAAAAGGTGCAATTTAGCACTTTAACGAACCGATACTTAACCAAACAATCGGACATTACCCGGAACACCAAAATATTGCTAGAAGCATTTTTATATTTTTCTTAGCCAGTATGATCACTGGACACCCTAACACACCCTAAAATATCTAGTAACTAACTACACTAACTAGATACTAGGAAAATGATTTCAAGTAACTACATGGTTCAAAATTTACACATTACCCCCCCCCCCTATGTGCAAGTAATCGGACCATATAGTGGTCCCCACCATGATGTTCAAAATCCTACAAAGATCTCTATTGATATTACTTAGATTTAATTTGATTTTATTTAGATTTTGTGAGATATTGTGTGATCTTTCAAGATATGGGATGATTATAAAATTCATCACTAGAGCTCCATCTTCCTCATTTCACCACTCACCTTCTCCTCTCCCTCTCTTCCTCACGGATACCACCCACCACCACACCATCATCATTTTCGTTTCAAGATCACCCATTCTCAAGTTATCCCAAGGTGCAAGAAGGTCACCAACGAAGCTCGGTGCTCACGGAACTTGAAGAACCTTCTTCGTTTGCCTTTATCCACCACATTTCCACCATAGTTCTTCCCTAGCTTTAAGCTAGTTGTAAGCACCTTGAACACCTCATTTACTTCTATTTTTAGTGGTTAAAAGACTTGTTATGTTGAAAATCTTAAGAACATTAAAGAATATGAACATGAATCTTTCACATAAGCTTAAATACATAGGAATATATGTTGTTTGTGTTGATTGTTTCTTGTTGATAGATTACTAGTGTGTGTGATGTTAGACATCATATGGAGCCTACTAGATTGTGATCAAACACATGATCTAATAAGTTAAAGTGGTGATCATGTGAAAGAACAAGATCTCCATGCTTTATGTCTTCATGAACTTGATATAATGAAATGAGTTTTCTTATGTAAACATGGTTTAAACAAAATACAAACCTTGTAAATAGATGATTACAAAAATAATTTTCTCAAGAAACCAAGATTATTTACAAGACTTACAAAGTCATGGTTTCTAAGTAAACTAAAAATATTTTTAGTGTCTAAACAAGACTAGAAACGTATTTTTAACAAGAAAAATACAAGAGAAATATTTTTAGAAAAATCATTTTACAAGTTGTAAATGACTAGATCTATTATTAAAGTGATTTACAAACAAATAACCATGTTTTTAAGGGTAACTAAACCTACTAAATAACATGGTAAGTTACTACAGGTTTTTACAAAAACTTCAAGTTCATGATAGAGTGTGATTTACATGATTTTGGCTTCTAGTAAGACTTGAATGAGTTGTTGATGATTGTTGTGATGATTTAAAAGAAAATAAACACATGTTTTGAAAACATGGGAAATTTCCATTTTTAGGGGAAACTCTGTCAAAATTTCTATAAAATTTTGACACTTAGAAAATATAAGTTTTTTAGAAACTTATTCCCTAAAAATGTATCTAAAAACATTTACCAAGGTTTCCCTAATTTTTGTAAACATCAAGTAAAGAAATGATGATTTCTTCAAGAATAAAATTGATATTAAGTATGTATATTTTTGAGAAAAATATATATATTTATTGATCACAAAATTTTGTGCTAAATGTATGTAGTATGTATTACATGTAATAGTGTATCAGGACTTGAAAATACACTAAATACTCGTAGGAAGTGAAAATACAAAAATACACATACAACATACAAGATACATAATTCGGGTGCAGAATACAAGAAACTTATATTTATTTTTGAGAAAATAATATAAGTAAGACACGTAGTTAAAAATATAAATTATTTTTAACACAAGAAAACATATACAAAAGATAGTAACTTGTACTTGTGCGATACAAGTCTAGTGACTAAGGTTAAGGAAACACGTATAGGTCACGACGTTAATTAAGCAATTCCGGTGAAGTTTATGATGCAAGGAACGCAAAGTTGTGAGTTCATGCTCCCCCTTTTCCTTTAACTGTTTTTGGTTTTATAACTTCGGGGGTGAAATACATGTTACAAATGTTACAATGTTTACAAATAGTATGATGGGTACAAAAACATTCAAGTGAAACATTCTAGATCATGTCTCGAATAGGGTACCATAAGCACCATTAATCAACGTATACATTCAGACCGCGGAACAAAAGGTTAGATCTAATAGGTTTCAGGCAACCCCACTCTTGGCCTACTTCTACCAAAGAGTGCTTCTGTGTCTCAGTCAAAGTCGACAAAAATGCCTAGGTTTGGTGGCTTCCTATGTCGTCACACATGTTAGTGGCCTTGCAAACCACTAGCGATCTCAAACATTCATAGTACAGATACATTCTATTTGATACGTACAAACATTCATAGTACTCAGTTACAGATACATTTTACAAGTTACATTCAAACATTCATACATTCTACAAGTTGCATATCATGTTTTCATTCAAGTATTTAAACATTCAAAACAATCACTGCATGAATTCACACCAACATTATGTTGACATTTTTTTCCAAAACTCATATGTATTTCAGGTAACTAAAAGTGGATGTGCGCGCTGTCTTACTCATGCTCGTGGATGTCGTTTATGTCTGTCTTAAATAAAGTTGTGACTTTCAGACAATATGTTGTTTCGTAATGTAAACATTTAACTATGTTTTCCGTTATGTAATAGTGTTTGAAGTTATTTTATGAGCATGTAGTATGTTTACCAATCGTATGCAATGAAAACCTTTCATGATCACACCTCGTGCTTCCGCCGCAGAAAGGGGTGTGACAACTTGAACACCTTTGACCGCTGTTTTTTGCTTTTGTAGGGTTTTCTGTGGAGAGAGTGTTTGTTTTGATACATATGCCGCAAATGATTGGTGCTAATTTTCTTTATCTGACTTTGCATTTTTGAGTATGTAGCTCTGACATCAAGCACATGGTTTTAAAGTACTTGCTTAGCATCTATATCTCTAATAAAGCAAACCATTGGGGGACACATGTCACCCTATGGTTTAAGCCAAATAAGCATCCACCTAAGCATATATCTGGCATATCTCATAGGGGTAGACATGTGGCATAGCTCTAAGTGTCCGATTGAATTGGCTTCTCACGTACGCTTGGTCTATACTCTCTCTCTCTCTCTCTCTCTCATTCTCTCCAAATCGTTCAGAGCATTCTCCGAAACCCTAATCGGCGATTCCTGCTCCTTACCCTTTCAATCAGATTGTTGACTCTCTCTCTCTCTCAATCTTAAATCGCCTTCTATGTCACACCCTGGCTTTGCGGAAGCGTGGGTTAATTTGGTGTGACTTCTTAATACCATAGCTTAACCACAACAAAGCTATATGAAAGTAAAACCATGCAGATCATCCATTGATTAAAGTCTTAAAAACAAAATACCACAACATTGTTTGATACGCTAACACATGCATCAAGTTTACAGCACTACAAAATAAAAAAAATTGTTTAGAAGACACAAACACACACATAAAACAGACGTAGTTTAAGAACTGTGACTCGTCCAGGTAAAAGCCACAACCCCTAAACTTGGATGATCCCATAACTCTAACGCGGCGTGAAAACGTAGCATACCGTGCCAGATCCTTAGTTCCCTGAAATACATGTAAGTTGGAAAAAATCAACAAAAATGTTGAGCGAGTTCATGTGTAGTGAGTATGTAAAACCTTTGTAAGTAGAAAATCCCTGGTATGTAGCAAATAAGGAAATAAAGAGATCAACAATGGTTTGCAAGGCCATTGATATGTGTGAAGTGCAGTAGGAAGACTCAAACCTAGCAGATTTTTGCGTCGGGCACCAAGTCACCCCGAGGTCCGTACTGTATCTCCCAGTCAACCTGCTGCGTAACGACCTACACGTTCTAACTTCTATTAGACGGACGGCCGTGATTTGGCTTAAGGTTTAACGTTTTTGGGAAATAGTTAGGCAACTATTTCGTATTTACACTTCGTAATTATGTATTAATTATATTCCTTCCCAAGGATGGGGGTTTTAATACATGCGCGTTTTGTAGTTCCAAAATATATTATTAAGTCTCACTTAATAAAATATTTTTTAATTTATTTGTCTAAAATATTCTATCTTCAAAATATACATATTTTTCCCAAAAATATCATATTTTACTTCTTATAATTTCCAAAATAATACCTTTATCAAAATACACACTTACGAGTATTTTTCCGAAAATACATAAGTTACATTTTTAGAGTTTGTGTGGTAATAATAATACCGGTGTAACTTAAATACTTATTGTGAGAGCGTTAGTATTATTTTGGAGTCGTGGTATTCGCTAATTTACACATATTTTAGTCCCCCGTTTTACCCCCATTTTATGCGTTTTTGGCCGTAAAACCGACATTCGGATACTTAATTATCTACATTTTGGTTTACAGGCCTAAAACAGCATACCAGACGAGATGATACCAAAAACGAGGACTTTCCGGACAAAACGATGAAGCTGCGAAGATTCTGTGGAAAAAGACTGACCTGGGCGTTTGGCACGGTCATGCGGCCATATGCACGACCGTGCATCTCCGACAAATCAAGAAGATCCGGCAGTGAACCAGGCGTGCAACTCACCGTGCAAGGCACTGAAGGCAAGCCCGGTAAGGAACGACCGTTCCCGATCAAGAACGATCGTGCGGATCCGAGGTCAAACATAAACCCGGAAAAGAACGACCAAAGAACCGAGCGTGCAACTCAAACCTCGGAAAGGAACGGTCGTGCCAAGCCTAGAACGGCCATGCATGACCGAAGACCAGTCAACGATCTGTGACGTCATGCAGTATGGTGGCCCACCACCAATAATGCTTAAAGTGCACGGTCGTGCGATCGGAAGAACGGCCGTGCAACTTCGAAAAAGCATTTAAACAGAACAGCACCATTTTAGTAGTAACTCTGGATATTTTGGGAGCTCTGCAGGCGATTTTGAGGCTCCGAAGGCTGCTGCTTTCACTCGGATTCAAGCCACATTGCCCGGTTTTGCTCATTTACTATCCAGATTCTCATTCTTATGCTTGTTTATGGTTTGGTTTCTCAAATCTTTCCATACTTTTGTTATATTTCAAGCATTTAGACTGATTATTATGTATTAATGTAAGCCTTTGGGCAAAAACACAACAATCCCTTGCTTGATTAGTATGTTAATCTATGTTTGTAATGACATTTTGAGGTATTTTCTATGATTGTCTTTGATGATTAGTTTGCAACCTTGTTATTGATATTGATTTCTTGATTATAAGTAATTGTATTGGATGATTGGTGCTTGGTTAGGTAAGATAGTTGCAAAATGAAGCTTATTTAATCATGTATTAGTAAACTCTTAATTTGGTTAACTAGTTTAACTTGGTTAAAATGTAGGCACCATGATACTCTAACGGGTTAGTGGTTTAATAAAATGCAATTATTATTAATCAAGAGAGCTTGCCCTCATGGAAGGACTCTAACGGGTTAGATGGTGTTGTTACGAATTCTTGCCATGATTTGTTAGCTTAGTTAGTAGTTTCGGCCAAAATTGTTATCTTGGTGAATTTATGTGCAAGATTTGTAAAATGAACTCGGTTGTGATTTAATCTAGTTTATGCTTGTCTCGGTGGTTGCATTGTGTTTATCGGTGTTGCTTTCCTTGATTAAGTGAGGTTAGAAAACTCCTAACGGATGACTAACTTATTTTTTAGGAGATTTTTGTAGACATTAATCAATCGCACGTTAAAGAACAATTTTAGGTGGTTAAAGTGTGTTTATCGTTTTAACTTTCCGAATGATTGTCATGTTAGGATTCCCGAAAGGGATACTAATTGTCTCGAAATGGAAAATTGACCGAATGCTTCTAGTGCCAAAACTGACTTAGTTGACATGCTGCGGTTGTGTATTAAGCAAGGCTATTTATATATAATTTATTATGTTTTATAATTATTTATTTATGCTTACTTTAGTTTAATTAAAAACCAAAACAAATTATGTTTTTACCGGTAATTTAGTGACAAAGGTCTAGTATTATTTCTCCGCCCATTTCCGTGGATCGATACTTGGTTCTTACTGATACTTTACTACATATATGACGGGGTACACTTGCCTCTTTCGTGTGTGTTTTGATGTAAAAGTAATAATCACTTTTATAAATTTAAAACCAATTCGTGTGTAATTTCATTGTAAAAATATGTATAGTCGCGCACGTACCAAGTCGTTACTGCTCAGTGTATTTCAGTAATATTATTTTTAGGGTAAAATCTAGTTTACAAAATAATCATAAAATTCTCACAAGTGTTACTATGAAAAATATATATTCTAAATATATATTTAACAAGTTTTATTTATGAAAATTCCACCTCCGACACTTGGAAAGTTTGTAATAAAAATCATGGCGAATTTTATTTGGGAAAATAAGTTAAAAATACATTCACAACACTTGTTACAAAAATATTTCCAAGTGTTATATTTCTGGAAAAATTTCGCCAGAGTTTCCTCTGTAACTGGAGGTGGCCACGCTTTCTAGCGTATCATTTTCTTTTCAAAATTCAATCAACAATTTTCCCAACATCAACAAACAATATTCAAACACTAAACTAGTCAAAACAAGAATAAATCGTAAACACATGAACTTGTAAGTTGTGTAAAAGTATGTAGTAATCTTCCATCATTTTTAGTAGACCTTTCTATCCTTAAAAATGAAATCGGTTTCTTGAAAATCTTATTTTTAAAGAAAATGCAAGTTTACAACTTCTAGTCCAAGGATTACGAAAATATTTCTTTGTTAAATCTTTTCGTTACACAAGTGTCTACACACTTGTTTGTTCACAAAAATGCTTTTAGTCATGAAAGATCCGACTTTTAAACATGATTTGCATCATACACTTGGTTCTTCGAAAATACCACTTGTAGATCTTTAGATCTACTAGTTTAGAACTCCATTTTACAAGAAAAACTATTTTTACACAAGTTCATGTTTATGTATGAAAGGGTTCGTCATCTAGTAACTTTCCTACTTAACATAATGCTAGTTCATATTTTATGAACATGATCTAGCGTGGTTAGATGACGATCCGTTCCACTACTAGCAACCAACAACATAAAATAACCATAACTAAACAAGATTCATGAGTTTTACACCATTATTTACTCTTTAACCACCATATTCATCATACTTTTAAGTCTTTAAGCTTTGATCTTTAGTGTTCATGATTTTTACCCGTTAAATCTCTTATTAACCACTTTAGACAAGATCAAGAGGGTGTTTAGAATCACTTACAACTAGCTCAAGGCTAGGGAAGAAATCAAGCGAAAACAAGGTGGATAATAGCGTTGTAGAGAGGTCCTTGTGATTCCGTAAGCACCGGGTCTCCTTATGTGAACTCTAGCACCTTGGATTGTATGTAAAACGACAAGATCAAAATCTGAAAATGGGTGGATGTGTGTGGGAGCTTGCGGCTGAGTATCAAAGAGAGGGAAGGAGAAAGAAATTTTTGTGAAGTGTTGTGGTGATTGAAAGTGGTTACCCTCTAAGCATCTTTATAATCCATCATTCACCAATATCCATTGTATAAAGTGTATTCTAGATATGAGACATAAGTTAATAAAATAATTAAAAGTGTAAGGGTTTGTCCCACATGGGGGAAAACCGATCGGATCAATGGGGGGGGGGTATTTGGTTTGTTTTCAACTATAAGGTTAAGTACTAGTTATGTTAAGTTAGGAGTTTTAACAAGTTACTAGTGTGTTATGTATTATAGTGGGTGTTAGGGTATTCGGGGACCCTAACTGGCTCAGAAAAGGAAAAATAGTGTCATTGTCATTATTTTTATGTTTCGGGTAAAGTCCGGTTGTTCGGTTGGATACTGATCCGTTAAAGTGCTTAATAAACATTTAAAGTGTCCTTAATGTTATTTTTAGTGACACAATGAATTCCCGACACTTTGAAAGTGTCTAGTATTATTTTTCCATGTTTTTGCACTTTACTAGTTAGCTCAAATGCTGAATTTTGTATTAAAGTGCAGAATTTTGTGTTTAAAATATGTTTTAGGCACATCCGGTCACTATAACTAATACCTAGTGACGCAGTTCTATAATCCTCATTTCCCTACACTCCCTACTAGTGTAGTGATCTATTCCCGGCTCATACTGGCCTTAGAGACAGTGTCTGTCTGGTGCTGGCTATGACAGCATGTTTACTGGGTTATCCGTTCATTGTGCTACTGTGCTATTGTGCATCAAGTTTGTCACTATAGTTCTGTGTAAATAAATGGAATGACAGCAATTAAAGTATGATGCAAGTACATGTATGTATCCGAAATCACGTAGCAGTTTAACCACAATTGTAAGCAAGCACAGTAATTAAGCATTAATTAATTTGTACGGATACCTGATTTGGTGAGGGTTGTCACATTCTCCCCCCGTTAGAAAAATTTCGTCCCGAAATTTCAGGTTCTGCTTCTAGTTGCAGGGGTCTTGGAAAATAAGTGGGGGTACTTTTCTTTCATTCGGTCCTCACGCTCCTAGGTGTATTCTGGACCGTGTCTTGCATTCCAACGAACCTTGACGAGTTTGACAGTGCTCCGACGGGTTTTGTTCACTTTCCAATCCGTAACCTCAACAGGTTCTTCAACAAAATGGAGCGTGTCGTCAATATGAATCTCGTCTGCGGGAATGACAACAGTATCTTGCGTTGGACTCTTTTTCAGATTTGATACATGAAATGTATCGTGAACACCGTTCAGCTCGGCAGGTAAATCCAACTTGTATGCTACTAACCCAATTCTTTCCAGAATCTTGAATGGACCAATATACCGCGGATTCAACTTTCCACGCTTCCCGAAGCGTGCCACACCCTTCCAGGGTGATACTTTTAATAATACCATATCACCTACCTCAAACTCTAGAGGTTTCCTTCTTCGGTCCGCATAACATTTTTGTCAATCGCGAGCCGCCTTGATGCGATCTCGGACCTGTGCAATTTTGTCTGTGGTTTCCTGTACCACATCAGGACCAACCAATTGCCTATCACCTGCATCAGACCAACAAAGCGGTGATCTGCACTTGCGGCCATATAGAGCTTCAAATGGCGCGGAACCGATACTGGTGTGGTAGCTGTTGTTGTATGAAAATTCGACCAATGGTAAGTGCTTATCCCAGCTACCACCCAAATCCATAACACATGCTCTCAGCATATCCTCCAATGTCTGAATAGTCCGTTCGCTTTGTCCATTGGTCTGTGGGTGAAATGCAGTGCTTAGATTCAATTGCGAGCCAAAAGCTTCTTGGAAAGACTGCCAAATCCTTGACACAAACCTTCCGTCTCTATCAGAGATGATCGAGAGAGGCACTCCATGAATTGTAACGGTTTCTCTCATGTAAATTTCAGCTAATTTGCTCGTGTTGTCTTTCTCTCTGATGGGTAAGAAGTGCGCAGATTTTGTTAATCGGTCCACTATTACCCAAATAGTGTCATGACCTCTTGGCGTTCTTGGCAACTTTGTTATAAAATCCATTGAAATTTGTTCCCATTTCCACTTGGGAATCTCAGGTTGTTGCAGAAGTCCTGAAGGCTTCTGGTATTCCGCTTTTACTTTGGCGCATGTCAAACACTTGCTAACATAAACAGCAACATCGCCTTTCATCCTAGGCCACCAATAATAATCTTTAAGATCTTGGTACATCTTATCCGCTCCTGGATGGATAGAGTACCGCGATTTGTGTGCCTCATCAAAAATAACTTTTCTTAAACCACCAAACAGAGGAACCCAAATCCTTTTCATGAAACATAACGTTCCTTCCTTGTGTGGTATTAACTGCTTCTCCATCCCACGGAGATATTCTTCTTCAATGTTTCTTTCCTTAAGTGCTTCTTTCTGCGCGGCATGAATGCGTAGAGAAAGGTCTATCTGGATAATCATCTCTAAAGCCCTAACCCTTATGGGCTTGATCCTTTCTTTTCGACTTAGGGCATCGGCGACCACATTCGCCTTCCCTGGATGATACTTGATCTCACAGTCGTAGTCATTCAATAATTCGACCCAACGTCTTTGTCTCATATTCAGCTCTTTCTGATCGAATATGTGTTGTAGGCTCTTATGATCTGTGAAGATTGTACATTTCGTACCATATAGATAATGTCTCCAGATCTTCAATGCAAATATCACTGCGCCTAGTTCCAAGTCATGCGTGGTATAGTTCTTTTCATGTACTTTCAACTGGCGCGACGCGTAAGCTATAACTTTCTGGCGTTGCATCAACACGCAACCCAAGCCTTGACACGAAGCGTCACAATATACCATAAAATCATCTGTACCCTCTGGTAGTGCTAAGATTGGCGCATTGCAGAGCTTGTCTTTTAACAGCTGAAACACTTCTTTCTGTTTGATTCCCCAATCAAACTTCTTATCTTTCTGCGTGAGGAGTGTCAGTGGTTGAGCGATTTTCAAAAAATCCTCAACGAACCTTCGATAGTAACCAGCCAAACCTAAGAATTGTCGAATCTTGGTTGGCGTCTTTGGGGTCTCCCAATTCTTTATCGCTTCAATCTTTGTGGGGTCCACATGAATCCCATCCCCATTCACCATGTGTCCAAGGAATTGGACTTCACATAGCCAAAACTCGCACTTCGAGAATTTGGCATACAACTGTTCCTTTTTCAGCAACTCCAGAATGGCTCTTAAGTGCTGTTCGTGTTCAGCCTTTGTCTTTGAATAAATCAAAATATCGTCGATAAAAACAATCACGAACTTATCTAAGTACGGCTTGCAAACTCTGTTCATTAGGTCCATGAAAACAGCTGGTGCGTTAGTCAACCCAAACGGCATAACTAGGAACTCGTAGTGCCCATAGCGAGTTCTAAAGGCTGTCTTCGGGATACTTTCCTCTTGTATCCTTAGCTGATGGTAACCTGATCGCAAATCGATCTTCGAGTAGTAACTTGAACCTTGCAACTGGTCGAATAGATCATCAATCCTTGGCAGAGGATACCTATTCTTGATCGTCAACTTATTCAACTCCCGGTAGTCGATACACATACGAAAACTACCGCCCTTCTTCTTGACAAACAGGACCGGAGCTCCCCAAGGTGAGAAGCTTGGTCTGATGAACCCTTTGTCTAGCAACTCTTGAAGTTGTGTCGACAATTCCTGCATTTCTGAAGGTGCAAGTCTGTAGGGTGCCTTAGCCACAGCTGCGGCGCCTGGAACTAAGTCGATGCGGAACTCCACTTGCCTCTGGGGTGGCAATCCTGGCAAGTCCTCTGGGAAGACTTCCGGATATTCCCTCACGACAGGTATGCCTTCGATCTTTGGTTCATCAGCTTTCTTATCTACAATGTGTGCCAGGAAGGCAGCACATCCCTTCTGTAAACACTTACGAGCTTTCAGGCAGCTGATGATTCTTAAAGGTGTATCACGTTTCTCCACATGAACCACAATCATTTCACCATCCTCGGTTGGGATGCGTACGACCTTTTCGTGACAGACAATCTCTGCCTTGTTGCTCGATAACCAATCCATCCCTACTACCACGTCGAAGCTTCCCAACTTGACTGGCAGTAGATCCAAAGCAAACTCACGCTCTCCCAACTCGATTACACAACCTCTGACAACTTCATTATCTTTAACCAGCTTTCCATTAGCCAATTCAATTGAGTACGAGATATCTAATTTACTAGCGGCTAACCCAAGCATATTCTTAAACTCTAACGACACGAAGCTATAATCGGCACCAGTATCAAATAAAACGGATGCAAAGTGTTGGTTTACAGGGAACGTACCAGTAACAACATTGGGATCCCGGCGCGCTTCCCTCACTTCGATAATAAAGACCCTTCCCCGTGCTTGGTTCAATTCCTGGCAGTTTCTCTTAAAATGCCCAATGTCGCCACAGTTGAAACAACCCATTCTTTGACCATTTCCTGCTCCATTACCAGCTTGTGCATTGTTGTTTTGATTTCGGTTCACATCACCTGCTTGATTCACGTTGTTCCCTCGATTTCCATTTCCTCCGTTATTTCCTTGTGGACGATTTCCATTTCCTCCCCGGTTATTGTTTCTATTTCCAAAACCTCCTTGGCCACCCCGGCCAGCATTAGCCCAACAGTTATCTTTCAAGTGTCCAGTTTTTCCACAAGCTTTGCATACTCTTGACCCACACCGGCCAGAATGGTGACGCTGGCAGGTGTTACACTTGGGGTGTGTACCCATATACCCTTTTCCTCTCTTTCCAACACCGGTTGTAGCTTGAACCGGCGTGCTTGACTCTCCTTTCTTACCAACACCGCTTGTTCCTTGTTTGAAATTCAAGAACTTCCTTTTGTTCTCGCCAGATGACTCTACGTGAGTCTCCTTCTTCTTTGGCTCAACATTTGAAAATTTGTTTAAGCGGACGGCTTCCTCAGTAAGGGCTACGCTCAGATCGATAGCCTCGGTGATTGTCGCAGGCTTTGAAGTAGTGGCCATACTCATGATCTATGGAGCTAAACCCCAAATAAAGCGCTCGATTCGCTTGAATTCCGGTGTAACCATATAAGGTACCACATGAGACAAGTCGTGAATCTCTGAACATATTCCGCAATTTTCGGACCTTCCATCTTCAGATGCCAAAACTCAGTTTCCAACTTTGAATTTCAGCACGTGAACAATACTTCCTTCGCATGAGCTCTTTCAGCTCATTCCAAGTCATCGCGTAAGCTGCGGCTTCACCAAGAGTCTATACTTGTAAATTACACCAGGACAGGGCTCCGTCCAAGAATAGCCCAGAAATGTAAGTAACTTGTTGGTCTGGAGCGCACTTGCTCATCCAGAGAACAGACTTTGTCTTTTCGGCCCATCGGACAAAAGTAACAGCACCTCCGGTGCCGTCAAAGTTTACAGGTTTGCAGTCTAGGAACTGCTTGTAGGTGCACCCTGCACATACGTTAGAATATACGAATGGTATTAGCAAACTTGCTAGAGATATCCAAATATATCGTGGTATGTCTTAATGACTTAATATTACCATGAGGCGGATTGTTATTGCCAAGGTTTTGGGAGATATTCCCACTGGTTTCCGCCTGCGAAGCAGCATATTGCGCGATGGCGGCAGCAATGATTTGTTGGAGTTCTGCCTCGTTGGTAGGCATGCGCGTCTGGCGTCTTGGTGGCATCTTCTAAAAGATGTGTTTACGTTGGTCAGGTCGTAATAAATAGAAGGATCATACGTATATAGTAACAATATCAACACATAACATCTCATGTTATAAACAAATCAAACACATAACATCTCATGTTATAGAACGTAAACAATAAATCAAAACATCACATATGATGAGAATACTACGATTGCACTGTCATAAATCGAGACCACAATGTAAGGTTTACAAGTACACAACTGTATCATACAACATCCATGACTAAGGGCCACATCGCCCTAGTCCAAAACTATCAAATCAGTGTTAATACATCCAATATACATAGCAACAAAAGTCATAATCAAAATGCAGTCTCCCAAAAACTGTGCAATCTCTGCAATCGCCGTCTTCTCAACAAAAGTCTACCCGTGTCGTACAAAATGGCCCTAAGCTGATAGCGGTGGAGGAGGGGGAAAACGGGAAAAGAGCAAACGTCGCATGTGAAGCCAATCCTCCTCCATGGCTCGATGAGAACGCAACAGATATGCTATCTGCTGCTCCTGAGTCCAAAAACGAGCAGCAGAGTCGGAGGATAACGGACGAGGAGGGTGTGATATCGCAGGGTGAGTCTGGCCCTAGCATTAGCATGGTGGTTGCTGAGCTCTCTCAAGCTCCTGCAAGCGACGAGTCAGCGCCTCCTGCTGTATCATGAAAGACCTGAGAATATCCTTTGTGGAATGACCCATGTGATACGGATGATAAGGATCAGATGGTGGCATAATGGGTGGCGAAGTCCAAAGAAAAGGCTCACTAGATGGAGCAAAGGATGGCACAGTAAATGGTGCAACAGGGGGAACAGCAGTATGAGAAATCTGTGGTACAAACTGATCTCCTCCAGTCATGAAAGGTATCTGACCAAATGGCTGACGAGATGAACCTTCTCCAGGACGTGGTGGGGGTATATCCTGGAGAAATGTGATAGGCAAGTCGGTGCGGTGAGCATCAGCGGTAAGTGTGGGAAACAATGGTGCATCAATAGGAACTGTAGCAGGCGCTAAAGCAGGTCTAACAGGTACCACAAAAGGCGGGTAGTCATCATCATTGTCTATCCACCCATTTCGGGTGTGCGCGTATCGAGGGTCAATATGGGTCACAAAGGGTGCATGATCGGGCTCCACAGGCACTGGGTCAGGAAGAGGGGCAACAAGAGGAGCAGCAGGAATATCAGCGATATGAGGAGCATCAATAGCATGATCATCCTCCAACAGTGGAGCAATAATAGGATGATCGTCAACAGGTATATCAGCAATCAAAGGGTCAACAGCGGGTAGATCAGCATGAATAGGGTTATGCTCGAATGCGGGGTCTGGAGCAACAACTGGCTCAGGGGCCACAGCAGGCTCCGGATCGTCAAACTCCATCTCGAAATCAGTGGGATCAGCAAACATAGGATCAACAGGGGCTACAGGATCCTCCATGGGCTGATCTAAATGAATAAACTCAATGTTATGATCTGGATCAAAACCCGGTGGGAAAACAGGATCCGAATCGTCATCAACATCATAGCCAAACTCAAAGCTAGGGGCAGGTGCAGCGGATGACGCTCTATCAGGGTCTGTGTCATGCGAATGGTGCTGCACTCCCTGCGCATGTGATGGTGCAGATGCCACAGACTCAAAGGAGTCTTGGACAGGTGAATGGATGGGTGCCTCCTCAGCAGGTGCATCAGCAAGAAGTAGGAGGTCATCAGCAGCAATGTGGGCCTCGCCCTCAAAATCATCCTCGAGTGGGTCCTCGTCAAACAAGTCGACGTCATCGTCAGCGACTACATCGAGGGGCATATCAACAATAGGATAGGCTGCAAGAGGTACAGGAGCAGGGATCACCACGAGCAGCAAGTCCCCGGCGATACGGCCATCAGCGGGCTCAGCAACGACATCGGGCAGCGCAAATGGCTGGAAATCATCGTCGTCCGTGCTGGTAGTGTCTGAGGTATACACCTCGTGCTCTGATGAGACCATGTCATCCGATACTATAGGCATGGGGTCTGTGGTGTCCGACTCTCCAGTGCCGGATGAAGGCATGTCGTCTGTAATACAAACACACATATCCACAAATAGCAATCATATAGTCATATAAGCACGTTAATCAACAATAAGCAATCAAATAGTCCTCCTAGTCCCACTAGCCTCCCAGCCTCCCAGAATGACTCCCTAGTCCCACTAGCCTCCTAGCCTCCCAGCCTCCCAGACTGACTCCCTAGTCCCACTAGACAATTCTCCCAGCCTCCCAGACTGACTCCCTAGTCCCACTAGACAACTCCCTCAGCCTCCCAGACTGAGCCATAACTAACAAATAAAATGTGCTCAACTTTAATTTGTAAAAACGTTTTGTGACCTGGATCTGGACTTAAGTGGTATGCAATGTAAAAATGTTTTCGTGAGAGCCCTAGTGATCATAGTCTAGACTCGAGAAGGAATCCTAGTTCGCTATGATCAAAGCTCTGATACCAAGCTGTCACACCCTGGCTTTGCGGAAGCGTGGGTTAATTTGGTGTGACTTCTTAATACCATAGCTTAACCACAACAAAGCTATATGAAAGTAAAACCATGCAGATCATCCATTGATTAAAGTCTTAAAAACAAAATACCACAACATTGTTTGATACGCTGACACATGCATCAAGTTTACAGCACTACAAAATAAAAACATTGTTTAGAAGACACAAACACACACATAAAACAGACGTAGTTTAAGAACTGACTCGTCCAGGTAAAAGCCACAACCCCTAAACTTGGATGATCCCATAACTCTAACGCAGCGTGAAAACGTAGCATACCGTGCCAGATCCTTAGTTCCCTGAAATACATGTAAGTTGGAAAAAATCAACAAAAATGTTGAGCGAGTTCATGTGTAGTGACTATGTAAACCTTTGTAAGTATAACATCCCTGGTATGTAGCAAATAAGGAAATAAAGAGATCACCAATGGTTTGCTAGGCCATTGATATGTGTGAAGTGCAGTAGGAAGACTCAAACCTAGCAGATTTTTGCGTCGGGCACCAAGTCACCCCGAGGTCCGTACTGTTGGGCCTGGGGCTGGGCTCGCTACACCCAGATAGATCTACCGCTATTGTCCCTCGGTCCTACAATGAGGATTAATGGCCTCCAGTTCCCGCCTACCCACTCACATGATCTAAGTAGTAACCCTCCTTATGCTAACCATACCATGTGTAAAAGTACTCATAATCATAGTAACATGTATTTCACCCCCGCAGTTTAAAAACTGAAAACAGTTAAGAGAAAAAGGGGGACATGAACACACTGAAGTGCGTCTCGAAAAAGTATCTCCCAGTCAACCTGCTGCGTAACGACCTACACGTTCTAACTTCTATTAGACGGACGGCCGTGATTTGGCTTAAGGTTTAACGTTTTTGGGAAATAGTTAGGCAACTATTGCGTATTTACACTTCGTAATTATGTATTAATTATAATCCTTCCCAAGGATGGGGGTTTTAATACATGCGCGTTTTGTAGTTCCAAAATATATTATTAAGTCTCACTTAATAAAATATTTTTTAATTTATTTGTCTAAAATATTCTATCTTCAAAATATAGATATTTTTCCCAAAAATATCGTATTTTACTTCTTATAATTTCCAAAATAATACCTTTATCAAAATACACACTTACAAGTATTTTTCCGAAAATACATAAGTTACATTTTTAGAGTTTGTGTGGTAATAATAATACCGGTGTAATTTAAATATTTATTGTGAGAGCGTTAGTATTATTTTGGAGTCGTTACTGCTCAGTGTATTTCAGTAATATTATTTTTAGGGTAAAATCTAGTTCACAAAATAATCATAAAATTCTCACAAGTGTTACTATGAAAAATATATATTCTAAATATATATCTAACAAGT
This sequence comes from Helianthus annuus, assembly GCF_002127325.2. NCBI lineage: Eukaryota > Viridiplantae > Streptophyta > Magnoliopsida > Asterales > Asteraceae > Helianthus > Helianthus annuus. The sequence continues at coordinate 24,833,424 of NC_035443.2, read as the reverse complement.
TTTATTTATGAAAATTCCACCTCCGACACTTGGAAAGTTTGTAATAAAAATCATGGCGAATTTTATTTGGGAAAATAAGTTAAAAATACATTCACAACACTTGTTACAAAAATATTTCCAAGTGTTATATTTCTGGAAAAATTTCGCCAGAGTTTCCTCTGTAACTGGAGGTGGCCACGCTTTCTAGCGTATCATTTTCTTTTCAAAATTCAATCAACAATTTTCCCAACATCAACAAACAATATTCAAACACTAAACTAGTCAAAACAAGAATAAATCGCAAACACATGAACTTGTAAGTTGTGTAAAAGTATGTAGTAATCTTCCATCATTTTTAGTAGACCTTTCTATCCTTAAAAATGAAATCGGTTTCTCGGAAATCTTATTTTTAAAGAAAATACAAGTTTACAACTTCTAGTCCAAGGATTACGAAAATATTTCTTTGTTAAATCTTTTCGTTACACAAGTGTCTACACACTTGTTTGTTCACAAAAATGATTTTAGTCATGAAAGATCCGGCTTTTAAACATGATTTGCATCATACACTTGGTTCTTCGAAAATACCACTTGTAGATCTTTAGATCTACTAGTTTAGAACTCCATTTTACAAGAAAAACTATTTTTACACAAGTTCATGTTTATGTATGAAAGGGTTCGTCATCTAGTAACTTTCCTACTTAACATAATGCTAGTTCATGTTTTATGAACATGATCTAGCGTGGTTAGATGACGATCCGTTCCACTACTAGCAACCAACAACATAAAATAACCATAACTAAACAAGATTCATGAGTTTTACACCATTATTTACTCTTTAACCACCATATTCATCATACTTTTAAGTCTTTAAGCTTTGATCTTTAGTGTTCATGATTTTTACCCGTTAAATCTCTTATTAACCACTTTAGACAAGATCAAGAGGGAATTAGAATCACTTACAACTAGCTCAAGGCTAGGGAAGAAATCAAGCAAAAACAAGGTGGATAATAGCGTTGTAGAGAGGTCCTTGTGATTCCGTAAGCACCGGGTCTCCTTATGTGAACTCTAGCACCTTGGATTCTATGTAAAATGGCAAGATCAAAATTTGAAAATGGGTGGATGTGTGTGGGAGCTTGCGGACGAGTATCAAAGAGAGGGAAGGAGAAAGAAATTTTTGTGAAGTGTTGTGGTGATTGAAAGTGGTTACCCTCTAAGCATCTTTATAGTCCATCATTCACCAATATCCATTGTATAAAGTGTATTCTAGATATGAGACATAAGTTAAAAAAATAATTAAAAGTGTAAGGGTTTGTCCCACATGGGGGAAAACCGATCGGATCAATGGGGGGGTGGGTATTTGGTTTGTTTTCAACTATAAGGTTAAGTACTAGTTATGTTAAGTTAGGAGTTTTAACAAGTTACTAGTGTGTTATGTATTATAGCGGGTGTTAGGGTATTCGGGGACCCTAACTGGCCCAGAAAAGGAAAAATAGTGTCATTGTCATTATCTTTATGTTCCGGGTAAAGTCCGGTTGTTCGGTTGGATACTGATCCGTTAAAGTGCTTAATAAACATTTAAAGTGTCCTTAATGTTATTTTTAGTGACACAATGAATTCCCGACACTTTGGAAAGTGTCTAGTATTATTTTTCCGAGTTTTTGCACTTTACTAGTTAGCTCAAATGCTGAATTTTGTATTAAAGTGCAGAATTTTGTGTTTAAAACATGTTTTAGGCACATCCGGTCACTATAACTAATACCTAGTGACGCAGTTCTATAATCCTCATTTCCCTACACTCCCTACTAGTGTAGTGATCTATTTTCGGCTCATACTGGCCTTAGAGACGGTGTCTGTCTGATGCTGGCTATGTCAGCACGTTTACTGGGTTATCCGTTCATTATGCTACTGTGCTATTGTGCATCAAGTTTGTCACTATAGTTCTGTGTAAATAAATGGAGTGACAGTAATTAAAGTATGATGCAAGCACATGTATGTATCGGAAATCACGTAGCAGTTTAACCACAATTGTAAGCAAGCACAGTAATTAAGCATTAATTAAATATTAATTAATTCGTATGGATACCTGATTTGGTGAGGGTTGTCACATTCTAAACCAAACCCTAGAACAAAATTACTCTGCCTCTTTATCTCTTCTCACAGAGTTTCTTCCGATTTGAAGGATCAGAGCAAAAAATTTAGTACTCACAGCATCAGCTTTCAAGTATGACTGGAATCTGATTGCCACCGGAAGAAACCGATGTCACACAACCGACGCGACAGCCATTAACTGCCGATCTGATCTTCGATGATGACCGCTCTATTGCTGCTGATTCGTGGTCAATCAAAAGCAACTACGGAAGTACTCTCAACGATGATCCGCGTCACGCTGACGCATCTGAAGCTCTTGCTGCACGTCAGGTTGCCGCATCTGATTACAGGTTAGGTTAGTGTTTGTTGATCGTAAATTTATAGTCGTTATTTGTTGATTGTTGTTACGAGTATTGAAATGGAAGTAAATTGTTTAGATCTTATTGTAGGTAAACTTGAATTTAACTCCGAAAACTGAGTTGCTTAGGTTGATCATATCCGCTGTTTGTTATTTGTTGTTTCTGTGATGGAAGTAAATTATTTAGATATTTTTTTCTATGTCAGTTTGGCTGTCTGCTTTGAATTAGGTTAAATTTGTTACAATTGATATAAATTTTTATATAATGTATGTGAGTTCTATTTTAACTCTGGGAAATGAGGTGTTAGTTTGAATAGGTAAGTACATTCGGCAGATGTTACTGTTGTTCATAGCAATGAGTTGCTGATGGAGTGTATGTGTTGTTGATTTCTGTTAGTGCTATATTAGGACTACTAGATTCGGAGGCGGTTATTTGTAAGGGTGTTGTTTTGTTTAGTTTGTTGAGTTTTAAGTGTGATTCAGTATCCGAAAGTGCGATGAAGCTTTTTGATGGTTTATATTTGGGGAAATGTTAGGTGCTGTTCAATTGGATTCATACATAGTCACTGTAACAGTTTATTACATTAGTAATTGTTATACTGTGATGTAGTGTCTGATACTTAGAAATAAGAAGAGCTTTAGATGGAAATATTGTGTCACTTGAACACCTTTGACCGTTGTTTTTTGCTTTTGTAGGGTTTTCTGTGGAGAGAGTGTTTGTTTTGATACATATGCCGCAAATGATTGGTGCTAATTTTCTTTATCTGACTTTGCATTTTTGAGTATGTAGCTCTGACATCAAGCACATGGTTTTAGAGTACTTGCTTAGCAATGGTGCTTCGATCATTGAAGGCTCTAACAATGAAGATGAACACGTTGATTTCGTTGACCATGATGATAATTCGGAAGGTTATTTTCTTCTTTTTTTCAGTTGTTGGATATGAAGCTTTAGGAATTTTTTATACAAGTTTTTGATATTCATCATAAATGGAACCAACTGGTTAGTGTTCTTTTATACACTAATGAATTCAAAAATCATATAATAGATATACAAAGCTCCTATCAGGTTTAGTTATGAAGTTATAATCAGTTCACTTGAGTTGATAGAGTCGTTAATTGAGTTCAATTTTGTGTTGTTGTAAATTAGCTAGGATTGTTGTATATGTTTTCTAGGCTGCTAACTTCACTTGGCCTGATCTAGATAGCTCTCTTCAAGCGTCAACGTGCTACGTGCTACATATTCAAAACTCTTCGAACTAAAGGAGCGAAAGGAACGATGTGGCTATCAACTAGAGGTGCCGCCCTGTCTACTCCCGTTGATGCCAGATATGATGATGGGAAGAAGAAAGGGAGGTGAGGCACACACAAAAATCATCTGCAAATGACTTGCCGTCCAAGATAAGTAGTTTTACCACATATAAGGTATGTTGTTTTTCTTCTAAAAACCGCAAATCGTTTTGCTGGAAGATGAAATGGTTCATTTGTTTAGTTTCGTATATGTTGGTAGAAAACTCGAATACTTTGATTGAATGTTAAGTTGTTCTTGAATTAAATTTTTTAAACTTAACTAAGCTGGGTATACACATGTGTTAGATGCCATGTGAAAGGAAATTGATGCTGGCCATTCATGTCAGCGAACTCCCAAACAAATTCAGTGAACTCCCAAACAAATATGTTTCAAAAAGCACCAGTTGGGTGCTTTTTCTCAGTATTTTAGTTTGTTTATATTGAGATTTTCATTTGCCATTAATTTCTCAGTATTCACATGTTGCTTTGATAGATTTTTACTGCAAATTGACAAGGATGGATGTCGTATCATAGAAGTTGCTTGATATGACATTTTTTTTTGAATTCTATCCTTTGATTTTTTCTACCATTATCTAGTTAAAAAGTATATGATGAATTGATTCACATGTAAAAATGGGTTCGGATTTAAACAAATAGTCTTTAGTGCGGGACTATGGCTTAGGTTAGGTTGGGTTGGGATGCCAACAAGCACTTTAAGTAAGAACTGTAAATTTAAATATAGATATTTAATGCAATGATCATGATTACAACATCAACGTTATTGTAACAGTTATTTGAATCTTTGAAGTAGGAATGAGCAAATAGTACCGAGTACCGGTTCGACCCGATACCGAATTTCCCGAACCGACTTGATTTTCGGTACCGATCAGTACCGACAATTAGCGTTTTCTATACCGGTCTGGCACGGTACTTATTGATGTTTACCGGTTGTTACCTACTTTGAAAAATACACTTTTGGCAACTTTTAATCAAACTCGTTTCCCTTTGAATAAAGTTTTCTTTTTTTTTTATTGTTTGACATAAAACAAAACCCAAATCGACCCATGGTATTCTATGTTGAATATTATTATGAGGGCAGATCCAAGTAAGTAGCTGTTAGAACTTCTATGCTAATGATTGAAGTAGAATCGTTGTTGAGTTATTATATATTTCAGAAGAAAAATGGGAAACAAATGAGTAGAAAAGTATGAGAAAAGGATACGAGAGTTGGCCATGCAAGTCAACTAGATATGAACATGACAAGGTCTGGCACATTTGTTGCAAATAAGGAGTTATGACACAACTAAGGAGTTACGGGATGTTTATTAAGTTCCTAACCCTATTGATTGTTTATTAAGTTACTAACCCTATTGCAAATCTTTTCAATGGAAAAGGATCATGTTAGTAAACAGGAAGGTGAAAGACTTTACCATCTGATACCAAAATCTCATATCCGTACAAGACCCCAGCCACTTGATGAGGCTACTTCATGGTCTTTTTAGAGTATGGGGTGTCTAGGGGCTTGGGTCGGGGGCATTGCTCGACACGTGTCTAGGGTGGGATCCACAACTTTATTAGTGTTATTAATATTTTTTGGATTTATTGACCAGCTTAAATTTTTTTCGTTTACCAAATTTTCTACAGGAAATGTAGAGGTTTCCGAAAATTTGATGTTAGTATGAAGATTTTTTATGGTTAGTTTATAATGCTATAATTCTGTATTATTTAATTAGTTTGAGGTATGTTTTATTGTCCTTTTTTTTACTTCAGCTACCAACAATTTCACATCTCGAGGCTTGCCAATTTTTTGTTGAAGATCATACAACTCAGCTCATGAACTCTTGCAAAATTGAACATTCAAACACCTAATTCAGGTTTGGTTTTAGAGCATCACAGCCAAGAGAAGTAAGAAAATATGTGCACCGGTTCATCAACATATCTTTGTTTCCCGGATGGACATGGCGGTTAATTATAAGCCTGGAGAAGCATACAATTAGGTATGAGTCATCATCTTCCTCACTAACAACATCATTAAACTAACCGGTACATTAACGCGTCAAATAAATGGAAAAAAGTCATATATTCGGTGGTTCAAACAACAGTTTGGTGGCTTTCGAGGTGTCGAAACAAGTTTATATTCCAGCAGGAGCAATTGAATTTCAGAAAGATCATGGAAGAAATTAAGCCTTTGGCTTCTTGTGGCTCAAAAACCGCTCCAAAGTGAAGGACCTTACCTGGGAGAAGTGGCTGGAACTTGATTTTTTAGGTACGGCGACTGGACTATTGATGTAATATTTTAAGTTAATAGTTTGGTTAGCTTCGGGTTTGGTTTTATACCATAATGCTTTGCTGTCCATTCAAAAAGAAAATGCAAATCTTGATTTCGATTATGTGAAATAGAAACACACACACGATCATTTATTAAAGTTCTTATTCTGAGCTGTTGTGTTTTGACCTACCTGAAACTTCCCAACCAAGGTAACAGTTTTCACTTTTCATTACACAAACTATATATATATATATATATATATATATATATATATATATATATATATATATATGCTCATAATTCTTAATCTTAATTTTTTTATGTTGGTATTGTGTTTCTATCTCACATAAAAAGGTATTACGATAAGTTAAAATGTAAATTGTTTATTTTTTTTAGAGTAAACTGCAATTTTACCCCCTGAGGTTAGGGGTCATTGGCATGTCTACCCCCCTAAAGAAATAATTGCAATTTTACCCCCCACTGTTCACTGTTATGTCGCACAATTACCCCCCGGCGTCAAAGTCAATGTTATCTTTAAACGGTCAAAGGGCATAAAGGTAATTTCACCATTTGGATCTTTATAATCCCCCTGTACTTCTCTTCCAACATCATTCTTACCCCCTAAGCTTCACTCACTGTACTTCTTCTTCACCCACCAACGATCCAGCTCCACCACCACCTCCATTGCTCCGGCGACCACAACGTCAACACCCACCGGCTTCCACTCCAGCTCCGGCGACCACAACGTCAACACCCACCGGCTTCCACTCCACAATGAGTGAATCGCAGAACCCCATGCTTCCACCTCCACTTCCGGCTACCACAAAGGCATCCACTCAAGCTCCGCCGATGCACCTGGCTGCCGGCGACAACCACCAATCCTCCCTGTTGTCTCTGATTTCAGGTATAAACATCGATCTTTCTGAACAAGGGAAAAACAGGGGGTTATTGAAACATCGATCTTTTTATGGTTGCAGTGGACATGAGGATTCGGTGGTCAGTCCGATCGATTGTGGTGTCCGTGGTGTTGAAAATGCGGGGCCGCCCTTTCCTGCACTTCCAGTTTCCCCCGCAGCAGGAAATGGTTGTGTAGTTGATGTTTTATATATTAGGATCTTTTGGTTAAATATATTAGGATCTTTTGGTTTAATACTGATCTACTTGTATATATATTAGGATCTTTTTGATTTAATATAATGTGCCTAGTTATGACCAATGTTTACAGTTTACATGATCATAGTTGATGATAGTTATATGTGCAGTTACTGAACATAGTTGATGACAGTTACATGTGCAGTTGGGATGTTTGATGTTTTGATCAAAATGTGCTTAATCAGTGGTTTGATACATTGTTAGTAATCATAACAGATTCTAGTGTGATTAATAGTCACAACATATTCTAGTGTGGTTAATAGTCAAAATGTGCAGCAGTGGTTTGCTTAATCAGTGGTTTGATACATTGTTAGTAGTCGTAACAGATTCTAGTGTGGTTAATAGTCACCACATATTCTATGTGTGCTTAATCAGTGGTTTGATACATTCTTAGTAGTCATAACAGATTCTAGTGTGGTTAATAGTCACCACAGATTCTATGTGTGCTTAATCAGTGGTTTGATACATTGTTAGTAGTCATAACAATGTATCAGTGGTTTGATACATTGTTGGTCAGATTGCAGCAGTTATGCAACAGATTCTAGTGTGGTTAATAGTCACCACAGATTCTATGTGTGGTTAATCAGTGGTTTGATACATTGTTGGTCAGATTGCAGCAGTTGTGCAACAGATTCTAGTGTGGTTAATAGTCACCACAAATTCTATGTGTGGTTAATCAGTGGTTTGATACATTGTTGGTCAGATTGCAGTAGTTACGCTTGAGTATAGAACACATTGCAACATGTATGCTTGAGTATAAAACACATTGCAGCAGGTAAGCAGGTATGCAACAGGTATGCTTGAGTATAAAACACAATGCAGCAGGTATGCTTGATTTTTTATCAGATACATTGAATGAAATTGTTAGTGCATAATCAAAATCAAATTACGTGTGAATTGATTCAGAATTAGGTTTCAGATCATAGAACAGGTTAAGATTTTTTATTATAGAATCATAGATCAGTTTTTTGATTTTGGCGGGAAGGGTTTTGGAAGTTGCAGGGGGTAATGTTGTATCTTAACTCAAAGTACAGGGGGTAATAACAAAGGACAAATTAGTAATTTACCAATGGGGGGTAATTGTGCGACTTAACAGGAATGTTAGGGGGTAAAATGGAAGGGTAATATAGTCATTTCAACTAAGAGTTAACAGATCTGTTATTGACTTTGACGCCGGGGGGTAATTGTGCGACATAACAGTGAACAGTGGGGGGTAAAATTGTAATTATTTCCTTAGGGGGGTAGACATGCCAATAACCCCTAACCTCAGGGGGTAAAATTGCAGTTTACTCTTTTTTTTTTTAACTTAAAGTATGTTTCCTTTTTAAAAAAGTAATTCCTAAACAATGTAATGACATTTTAAAGGTATAAATAAAAACCAAAATATATAACTGATCAATTTGTAATATAATACTATAATTGAGGGTTGTAACTTGTAAGTTACACGTCTACAAGGAAGTTTTTTCCGAGATTTGAATAATTTTGTTTTTTTCTTTCAATTTACATAGTAATAAATTTGAATCAAAATAATATGCTTTTGGTTGAAGCTGCGTTTAATGCGGGCATTAACCTAGTTTGATATATACTTAATAATTTTATTATTGTTTTTTTCACTAGAATTAAATAATTATTCTAGGTTGGGTATATGCTTCTATTAAATTGTAAGTGTTTTTAGATGCATCGCTATAATGGTAGGTGTACTGTTATAATTGGTTTAAACCTATCATTTATCGCACATTGCATCAACATGTAGAAAGAATATCATTTTTAAATATAACAATTCTAAGCTCCATTTAAAAAGAATTTAATTCTCGATTTTACGATATAATTCATAAAAATGATGAAATATATAAAAACGTGGGGATCGATCTCCACCTTTTTGTAACGTAAACTCTCTTGAATTCAAATTTTAGACGAGTGTTTTATTAATGAAATAAACAAATAAGCATAAAATGTGCATAAAACTAACTAAAATAATTGTATCTCATAATTTGAATGTATAATAAAAACATCATTCAACCCTATGTAATACATGTATTTTTTAACCTAATAATAAATTAAAAAACAAAGTAAAATGTTATAATAAGTAAACAGTACACCAAAGTTCATTTTTAACAGATAAATCTTGATAAATATATTTGTTAACATATAACATTATATTTTATTTAATACGTGCAATATACAAGTTTTTTAAACATATGTCTTTTTTATTATTTATTATATAAAATTATATTTATGCAACCCGTGTGGTACACAGGGGTTCTAACCTAGTTAATGAATAAACTAAAAATTCAGATTTGTTGATTAAATATCTAAAACGATAATTAAAGTCAATTATAAGTCTAAATGATCAATTTAAACTAAAAAAATATAATATAAATATTGTTTTAATAGGGTGGACTGGGTAATAAAGGTTCTCTAGTCTGTGAAGTGTGAAACCCCCTTTGTTTTTCTTGTAATTTGTAACCCGCCAATTCGACCCATAAGTTTGGGTTTTCTCCACTACAAATTTCTTATTTTGGGTTGGACTTCCTATAGTTGGGCCGGATATAGACCGACAAGCCAACCAGAGGTGTATTTGTAAAATTTTATATTAAATGTTTTATGATGACCATACTTTTACAAATTGCATATTATTTTATCAATCTGGAAATTTGAATAAAATAATACCGTATGTTTTCATTTGTAATTAGTAACTTCGAATTGCATTGGATAAACAACCTTTTAAATATATAATATTTTACAACTATTAATATGTAGAGAGTTTTGATAAAAGATTAAGATAGTGTTCGTTTCACATAATAGAATGGAATTTTGAGGGAATTGAAATATTGATTTCACTTCTTATTTTATTGATTTCAACAAGAAAATGACTTGAAATTGAACAACCTAAGGAATGGGATCTACATTCTAATTCCATCCAAATTTCATTCCATTTTGTAAAACAAACACTCCTAAATTACAAATCAAATTTCAATTCCTGCGCGAATTTTCATTTCAATTCCATTATAATTCATGAAACAAACACTACCTAAATATGTTCACTTTGACGATAAGAATTAATAATATGATTAGTTAAATTACATATGTGACAAACACTCTATTTGTAACAGAGAAAATATGTAATAATATTGGAAACCGTGTCTTCATCATATTAATATAAAGTTAATTACGTTTTTCTACAAGAAATTTTACAAAATTACTCTACAAAATATCAAAATTACTCTACAGGATCATTTGTAGAGTAATTTTGATAGTTACTGATAATTACAAAAATGTCACCGCGTTTTTTTGTCTTTTCCTTCAGTTCGTACGTTTTGTACGTTAACTTTATTTGTATTTGATCTTTTACCTATATTTCCTATATGCACCTTGAGATGGTGGGCGCTGACGAAGGACGGTAGTTGTCATTTGTTATTACTTTGTTCTTGTTGTTAACATCTACATGTCTTCGGGATTTTTAACATCCTTACACGGGGTCATCAGTAATTGATCATACCGTTGGCTGAAGAACCAACTAGGTGTTTAGAATGATAATAAAAAAACTAGTGTTCGTTGATGTGAAAGCAGTAAATATAATTATACTTTATAATGTTTATTTTATGTTGCAAAAATAATATAAATATATTTTCATAAGTATAATACATATGGAGAGCAGGTTCATCATGTCACTTGAGATTTGAGTATGCACGTTACAATTCCTCATGGTCTGCTAATCGTTTAAGTGGGGTTAGTTCCACACCACACTAGCAATTATCTAACAAAATAATTTCTCGATAAAAAAAGCTTTAAGAACCAAAAAAGTAAGAATTAATTTGCATCACATGACATTGAGTGTTAGGTAGGCTAACAATATCATTATTATTATATACTAATCACCTAAAAAGTGGTCACTACTCAGTAGTATACTTAATTACAAGCCAATACTATATCCTCGAAGCTCATTTGTATAATACACAAATTATTAGAAAATTTAATCATTTATTCGACCCTTTTAAGTTTTATCCAACATATAAAATGGTTAGGAGACCCAATTAGAACGTATAAAATCAATCTATTATCATAAAAAAGTGACGTGTTTAGGCACACTCTATTCTTTCATACGTAACTGATTTTTGCTAGTTATCAATTTCAAATCCGGTTGATAATAAGGTAGCCCATTAAAAGCTTGGATGTATGCATCAATATATTCGATTTATGTACAATTAGACTTGCACCCCTATGACTACTTTCGCCGTAAGTTTCTTCAATGTGTTAGGGGAAGAGGTAGTGAATGTAATCAACTTGCTACGCTCTAATGTGTCGGTAATGTGGGTTCATTTTCGTCTTTATGGGTCTCAACTTGATAGCAACTTGATTAGACTTAGCTATGTATCTAACAAAACTATTGTCAAAAGAAAGGACTTTAAGGCCTACAGATAGCAAAAGTAAGAATTTATTTATATCATGTGCAATTGAGTGTTTGGTAGGGGCTAACAATTAATGATAGTTAAACGGGTGGGTTTTGATAACAGTTTAAAATGGGTTTGAACTAACGGGCCATGTGTCAATTTAGACAGGTTGGTCCATTGAAGTAACTCTTTCTGATTTTTCAGTTTCTTTCTCATATTTTTATTTCCTATATGAAAATATAAAATCTTCAATAAATGTAACTTCGGAGGTCTAAGGGGTGAAGCTTTAAGGGGCAAGGGGGTGCACCCGTCTCCGTCAATGTTTCAATTAGTAGTGTAATTTTTCTGATTTTTTGTTTGAAAGTTTTTAAATTATATAGGTCCACCCCGCCAATTATTTTGCCTAAAAATTTCCCTGCCTCTTCCAAGTTTATTGTCCAAAAAAATTATACATATTTTCGTATTGAGTTAAAAAAATGTGAAGAATTGGGCTATTAGTATTTTTTTAATAATTGTTTTTAAACTTGAAGCGAGTTTAAATAAAGTCTGAAACTAGTTTTTACATAAATGAAACTCGAGGTTTCAAATTTAGTTTTTTTATGTGTAAAAACAGGTCCTTTGAATTAATGAAGATTATTTAGTTTTATTTAGAGTTATTATTGTTTGACCCGAATCGAATAGCTTACCCGAACATATAATTTGAAATATAGCGTTAGGTAAAAAAAATTGGGTCCTATGACTTTCCGCGTTTTCGCCCCCGCGAAACTTTTGGTGAAGCTCCGCCACTGGCTACAAACGAATCAAACGAATACGAACACAACCATGTTTGTGTTCATTTGCTAAGGAAATAATTTGTTCACAAATTGTTATAAACAATTACCAAACGAGATTTTTGTGTTTGTTCATTAAGGAAATGAATGTGTTAGTTCATTAAGGAAATGAATGCGTTCGTATTTGTTCATTCATTTTAGGTACCGAACAAAAGCGAACACAGACGAACACAAGCGAAGCTTCATGAAAACAGTCGAACACAAATGAAGGCAACAAAACACAAACAAACATATTTATGAGCATAAATGAACACCACCTACCCCTATCTTGTACTGAGAATGACGAAGAACACGGGCGCAAAAACCCTAAATCGGATACGGGAATGAGAGCGGGGTGTAGTCTCGTCTGCTTGGAATGAGAGCGGGAACGAAATTTTTAACTAGGGTTTCAAACAAGTAAACAAGTAAGAAGTAACACTGATACGATGCTTAATAAATAATTTATAAGTGAGAATTTTGAAGTACTTAAATGAAAAATAAAATTTAAAAACCCTAATAAACTATCGAACACAAACGAACACGTTACCGAATGTTCATGAACATAAATGAACGAGCGTTGCCCCTGTTCATGTTCATTCGTTTAATTAAACAAACAAACTTCCTAGTTCATGTTCGGTCATTTATTAAACGAACAAACTTCCCGCCGAACAATTCACGAACTGTTAGTTAAACGTTTGGTTCGTTTGCAGGCTGCAGTTCTATATATATGAGTTTTATACAAAATTTTAAAAAACCAAAAGAGAACGAAAAATAAAAGTCACAGCAAAAGAACTCATTAAGCTAAGTCAAATCATGTATTAATAATCATCTATATACAAGTTATATAAATATAACTAAAGAAATAAAAGAAGAGATCCAAACTATAAACTCCGATGACCAATGTTACGTGCCGGCTATATATTTAATTTATTAGATTTGGATTAAATTAATTTAGTTTGGTTATATTAGCTTAATGCTTAAGAGTTTTATGACCTTATTAGCTTAATGCTTAAGAGTTTTATGAGCTTAATAATTAATTGTTTAGTCTTGCCTTCAATCATTCAAATTATTTATTTAATATATATAGTTGGAAAGGGAAAAGATCAAATAGGAAGTTAATTTTCGCTAGGAATGATAGGAAGCCATAGGATTATGACATGTGGCAAATTTTAAAATAAAGAGAAAGGGTATTTTAGTCAATCCAACTCCTTCTTCTTCCTTTTTCAAAACCCAGTAAATTCAAAAACCCACCATTTTCAAAACCCACCATCTTCAACTATTTCTTCACTTTCTATCTCAATAATCACGACATTATAGTGCGATTTTCATCACAAATCAATGATTCAGAACCCGATCAACGTGTTCTTCAGCTTTTTTTGAAGAAAACCCAGTTTAATTTCATAAAAAAATCTCGTTTTTTCCGGTGATTTTGGAGATAATCACTCGATTCGTTCGATTCGAGCGTTGATAAGTGTTTCTATCATTCAAATTTCGTCAATTGATGAAGAAATCGGCTTCGATCCATGTAAGAAATTCTTTAATTTCATTTTCATGATCTGGGTTTTTGATTTAGTCATTGCGTTTTACGATCTTTGCGGGGTGTAACACCCTAATTCGTAAATGACTAAAGTCGCAGCGGAAACACGTACCATAAAATTTCTTTCCTTATAATTACCTTGACTTACTTAAAACTTCATTTTAACACAACCTTTTTCACATGAAGTCATCAACCGACTCATTTACAATTAAATACATGACATGGGTTTTCTAAATTTCAACACCAACGTTCCCGTACAATCCGTCTTGTGACTCGATCCTCGATCTCTAATCCTTGAAGATCCTCATGTCTCGTACAACCTGCACTCACCACATTAAAATTTATAACATTAGTACGCATTATAACATACAAGATCTATTCACGTTCACTTTCCGTTCCGTTAACTCTTTTACATCCCGGCTTCCCATCTAGTCATAAAATCCATGGTGAGGCATCCTTGCTATTCCTGCGTTACACTTCATTCGCCAGTCACGCTTTTAATATCATTAGTACTCAATTTCATTGAAACACATGCGTACCGACCTTCATACATACTTATACATTTTTCCTATGTTCACACATAGTTAATTATGTATATAAATACATACCCACCTATAAACACAACTACGTTAATACATGCATATCTACATACACCCACATCCATGTCATCACGCACACTCGTGACATTATACATATATACATGCATACATCCCTACTTGGATACCTTTCAAACTCATACATGTCTACTCTTATACATACCGTCATATAATCACGTACTTACTCACATACTTGTAAACATACATCCATACCTATCTACACATGTTCATACACTTAAACTTATAAAAACGTAGGTTAAATTAGTTGTACGTAACTTGAAACGCGTTTAAACGAGTTCCCGATACAAAACGGAGCAAACGAACAATTTTCGCCAAACAGCCACCTCGTCGCGTAGCGCGACGGGCCGTCGCGCAGCGCGACGCCCTGAAACAAACAGAATGTTTGTGCTGCTGTGCTGCAGATTCCCAGCACGTCCGCGTTTCACGGAAACGGTCATAACTTCTTCGTTAATGGTCCGTTTTACCCGATTCTTTTTCCTACGCGTCTGTAATTTAATTCTCCATCTTATGGAGTTAAGATCCGACATCCGGATTAACAAAATTTCAGACTTTTAAGTCTTCGGCTTACTACCCTTTTTACCAAGAATTGACCCGTTCATAATTCTATCACATAACTTGTTTGTTTGATCTTAACTTCATATGAATTGATAATATCAAGGTCATTTGTCATAAAAGATTCATTCCCGGTTAATTTATATTTTATTTCACCCGTTTGCGCTCATAAGCTTATTTATTCGACCCGTTTGGTCCCACAAACTACCTTCAACTATCTATATCAATACTTATCTTAATGCTTTCAATTATTTCATACCGTACATAGCTTCCCTTCATTTACAAACAAGAAATCCTTATGTATACTAAGAAGCGAGTCGAAAGTCACTTACCTCATAGACCCCATGCTTCTTACTTGATATACCGCTTCCCTTGTCTTGCTAACTCCGAAGGTATAAGTCCACATTTCCGAGGGCCTATCCTTCATTAACATTTACATACACATGAATGTTAATCCACAAGCCAATGGTAATTAATCACATCAACAATCGGCTTTCATGTCATGTTGACTTCCGAGCATTCAATATCAACACACGTACTTGTGATCCTATCCACCTAACCTTTTCACATTTAGACTAATCGTTGCAACATGGTCCTAGCATTAATGCTTTCGATTAAGATTCTACATGTCATCCCTCACAACACATTACTTTCATGTTTACCAAACTAATGAATCACATAATATGTATCATTTACAACAACAAGGTTCATGGACCTCTAAGACGCCATCTTTTACCGATTACATGACTATTATAATTGAAACATGAAATTCACTCAAGACACCTTCCTTTTTGCATATTTACTAACACTAACACAACCAACTCATTATGCTAGGAATTTACACTCTTCACGGACACAATATCATCTATTACCACTAGTTAAGCGTTTCATCAAACACTTGGTGTGCATACAACCTACTATGCATAGTTTACAACTAGTTTAGGCATAGTCATCTCCTTCTAAATCCCAATCATTAAGAGAGTGCTCAAAATCACATTCCATTCATAGAATTAACCCTAGACTAACATCACATAACCTATTTCAAGCTAGGAACAAGTACATCAAACAAGAATTGGACATGGGTAGAACACCCATGTCGCCACTTTCATTCATAATTGTGGGTTTCACTTCAAATCATCAAATTAATTGAACCTGTTCATAACACATGATCTAAATGGTGATTCTAACACCTCTACATGCACAATTTCATACAATTTCATAGTTTGATCATAACCCAATTCATACAAACATCATCAAATCCAAAATTACAACTTACCATGTGTTTGTTAGGGCTAGATGATCGTGTATTTGGGTCCATGCACAAGATTAAATCTTGAATTCCACTCTGTTTCTGTGATTTAGGGTTTGAGAGGGCTCCCCCTCTTTTTCTTCTCCTCTGCTCGAACACACACATACGCCCAGAATGGGCTTTTGTGTTTTTAATTTTTTTTGTTTTATATTTTGCCTTCCTCTTTGTCCATTTTCAACCCCTCATGTTTGTCCCTTTTTCATACTTATCCCAACTTCATATCCTTATTTGTTTTAAACAAAGCATTTAACTAGGTTTAATAACCTAGTTATTACATTTCCTTCTTTTAGATGTAGTAACATCCTAGCAACTAAATAGTTCGAGTTTTGGGGTGTTACACCTTGTGTTAGCCACTAAAGCATAAACGGGTATAACTTTAGTCATTTAGTACTTCTAACCACACACACACTTAACTACGTTAAATAACCTAGTTATTCATTTCGTGCTAAGTCATATAAGAACACATGGCAATTATAAACATTCGGGTTTTGGGATGTTACACGGGGGTCCGGGGGCGGCAGCCCCGGTAGCGGGGTCCTAGGGGCGGCAGCCCCTGGCGGGGTCCAAGGGGCAGAGCCCCTGGCTGGGGTTGAGCTGACCTGGCTCATTTCAAAGACAGTAAATTAATTTTCCAGAAATTGCTGTACTAAAAAACGCATCAGAAAAATTAATTTTCAAGAAATTGTCTCATTTTGAAGACAGTAAATCGTAGACAATTCAGACAGTTCACAGTGACAGACAGTTTTATGTGTCCATTGCGTTTTAGAAATAAGAGAGTTTTATGTGGTTTCTGGCTATTGCGTTTTAGAAAAAAAAAAACACATTTTTAAGTGTTTTTAGTCATTGCGTTTTAGGTAAAACACATTTTGTAGGTGTTTTCAGTCCATTGCGTTTTAGAATGAGTCATTTTTAAGTGTTTTCTGGCCATTGCGTTTTACATATAAGACATTTTTTTGTGTTTTTGGTGCATTGCGTTTTAGGTAAAACACTTTTTTATGTGTTTTCAGTCCATTGCGTTTTAGAAAACAGACATTTTAAGTGTATTCTGGCCATTGCGTTTTACGAATGAGTCATTTTTTTGTGTTTTTGGTGCATTGCGTTTTAGGTAAAACACATTTTTATGTGTTTTCTGGCCATTGCGTTTTACAAATAAGACATTTCTGTGTGTTTTCTGGCCATTGCGTTTTACAAATAAGTCATTTCTTTGTGTTTTTGGTGCATTGTGTTTTAGAAAAATGTCATTTTTAGGTTTTTTTTCATTGCGTTTTACGTAACTGGTGATTTTTCTATTGCGTTTTACGCAACTGGGTTTAAATTTTTTTTAAAAAATATAGCAATAGTATACTCGTTTTTTTTTTTGAAACGTAATAGTATACTCGTTTTAAAGATAAAAAAACGCTCGTTTTTTTGGTGCAATTTTTATAAAAAAATAATGTCGTATGAAAGAGTTATTGACGTTTAAAAAATGGGGGGGGGGGAATTGGAGGAGAGCGAAACTATTGGCTTGGATTGACTAGAATGCCCTTGAACAAACTCACGCGCCTCTTTTCTTCTTTTCAATTTCCCTGATTTAATCTTAGCCCTTGATTAACTTAATGGATGGTCAAGATCACTTCCTATCCTTCCTAGCCAAATAAACTTCCTATTGTATCTCCACCTTAGTTGGAAAGTGGAAAGTGGGTATGAATAGTAATTTAAATTTTAATAATAATATATAGTTTTTTCATATTTTTATAATAATATATAGTTTTTCTGTTATATCTTATTTACTTTTAACCTTAATAATATTTTTGTAATTTTTAACTTTTAATGATTTTCTTTTCTTTAATATTATGGATATTGTCTGAACAACATCGATACAGGTACCGTATAACATCGGTATAGTTTTTTATCAGCGAGCTTATTATTATAATTTGCTAATTATTATGTATGATTCGATAAAAATTCTAGCCGAACAGGTCAGTAATTTGAATTGTATAATAATATATATTTTTTTCACATTTTTATAATAATATATAGTTTTTCTATGATATCATATTTACTTTTAAACTTAAACATATTTCTTTAACTTTTAACTTTTAATGATTTTCTTTTCTTTAATACCATGGATATTGTCTGAACAGTATTTGTAACACTCCAAAAATGGGTTTGGTAATTTAAACCCGGTTAATATAAAGGAACGGGTAAAAGTACTGTTAGGAGTAAAAGTGAACCCGTAAATGAATATTAACTAGGGATAATTAACCTGGTTGAATATTAGTATCGTTGGTATTAAACGAAGGATTGTTGCCTTATTTAATTAAAACGAAACATGAGGGACCAAAGTGAACAACTTGAAAGTTGTTCTATTAAAAGAAAACAACACACACACATCGTGTGTGTGTGTGTGTTCGTGAACGAGCAGGGAAGGCTCCCATGGAGCCAAAACCCTAAACTTCATCAAATTCTTCAAATTGAAAGACTAAACGAAGCCCAAATTCACAACCGAACATAAATTAACGATCACCTTCACAAGGGGATCACAAGGTATGTCTTAAAACTTAGATTTGATGATCTTGTTTGAAGTGGGTTATGATTAATCCATGAAATTGTATGAATTTAAGCATGTAGAGGTGTTAGAAACACCAAATAGAACTTGTGATATGAATAATTTCAAGTAATTGGGTGATTTAGAATAAAACCCATTGCATGAGTGTGAAGATGATGATCATGATGAACTTGAAGATGTTATAGTGTGATCTTGTGATGTATAGGGTGTTGTATGATAGGCTAAGATAGATAAACTTGATGTGGAATTTATGATTATGAGATTTTGCTTGAATGTAATGGTTCATAAGATGAAATAAGGAAGAACATGCTTAAAGCACTTGTACATTATGCTTAGAAAGTGATACGCGCACCAGGTGTTTGATGAAATGCTTAAGAGAAAATGATAAGTGAGATTGTGTGCTAATAATGAATAAATGTATGTAGAATGTGATGATGATGTATTAGATAATAGATTTGTATAAGGAATGTGTTTTGAATGAATTACAAGTGGGAAATTAGTTTGATAACATGATATGTTTAGAAACCTTCACTAAAAGATATGTATGCTAATCATGTTATGATGAATGCGATAGCATGTACGGATAGGAGTCATGTCAACATGGACACAAGCATGGAAGGGCAACGGGCCAAAGATAAACAAGGAAGCTATGCTTGAACTCGGACGCACGAGGTAAGTGAATCCCGGACTTACACTTTAGATGTAAAATGTATTGTAGTATGATGATTATTGTGAATCGTGTGAGAGAGTATGAGACAATGGAAGTAATAAGGTAAGTTTACGGTGAATGAGTCGAAAGTAGTTAAGAAATAGTTTCTATTAAGTATAGGTAAGAAGGAAACTTACATGATGATATTATGCATAAAGATGAAATAAGTAGTTATACGCGTAGGTATGGGTTTAATTGTAAGTAAGTAATTGGGACTCATAGGAGAGTATGACTATGAACACGTAAGTATGGAGAATTATGTATATACAATTTACATGTATTAATGGGTATGTTTAGGACTTACAAGTAATATTGTGTAGAATGTAAATTTGTAACTACATGTACGGATAGAAAGGGTATGTATGCATGAATTGGAATTTAGTCATATGCACAATTGAATGAGACTTGTTAGGCGTATACATGGATATGTTTGTATGAATGAAATCTAATGATGCTAACCATTTTCCTATTGAGAATGAAATGGAGATGCAGGTATACTTGTGATGGAAGTTGAAGGTAGACACCGAAATCCAATGCGGGTGGTTTGAATGGATGGATAAATGGTCTATCATAAGCGAAAGCATGATATGTTGACTCCTAATTATGCATGTTTAAATTTTATATATGATGACTCCGGTTGCTAATAATGTGATTGTACGTGGTGTCTGCAGGTTGTACAGAACTGTGAATTCTCATCATGAAGTGTAAGCGGTCGAAGATCGAGTCAAGTCCTGGATTGTACGTGTGGGTGCATGGTCACGTAATTTAATATAAGTATGTCAGATTGTATAAATTTATAGAAAGCATTAATGTATTTAATGTAAAAGAGTGATTTAATGTATTTCTAGTATGTTAGATTGAATATAATGAAAGAAAATTTTTAAGTTCGTATTTCCGCTGTGACTTTTGGTTAAAACGTGTTAGGGCGTTACAGTATTGGTACCAGTACCGTATAACATCGGTATAGTTTTTTTATCAGCAATTTAAAAATTTTCTAATATGACGTCCTCATGTGCTTATTATTGTTTATGATTCGATAAAAGTTCTAATCTAATGGGTCGTATATAGTTGATTTTTTTTATCATCACAAATCGAATATATACTGACAAAACAACATCGATAGCAATATCGTCTTCATTTTATAGTCTTTTCGACGTGGCGGTACAAAATTTGTTGAACACGGACTTATATTTGTAATAAAGTATTTCTTAATATCGTAAGCTATATCGAGTGTTTGTACGATATCAGTACCGTGATGAACCGATACTGAACGAACAACACCGATATCGATACGAGTATTCTTTTTATGGTTTTCAATCAATGTAAAACATGTGTCGATTGCTATGTCGAGTGCAATATCGTACTAGTACCATAATGAACTAGACCCGCAGCGACGCGCGCGGGAATAGATGCCAATGAATAGTATTTTAAATATTATAATAATATATATAGTTTTTTAATACTTTATTATTTTCTTTACTTTTTAAGTTGGATAAGCTTGGTGTCAAGCGGTACTGCTATTGAAAATATCGGTACAGTCCGGTTCGTTATCGGTACATAAAGGTAAAAACCGGCACCAGCCTGGTACAGAAGACGCCAAAAGTCGGTACCGAATTTATTTTGAAAATCTTTTAAATTGGGAAATTCGGTACTGCTACCCAGTACCATTTGCTCACCCCTGATCACGGGTACCGTACGAACAACAACAGTATAGTGCAACTTTTTTTGTTGATTTTCTTCAACTTTTAATAAGTTCTTTTTTTAGTTTCAGGGGTAGGGATGAGCTCGGTTTGGGAAATTCGGTACCGGTACCCAGTACTATTTGTTCATCTCTGACCACGGGTTTCATACGAATTCATTAGCATACAACTTTATTGGTTGATTTTCTTTCGATTATCTTTTAGTGATTTTTTCTATATTTTCTCTTTGTTCTTGTCAGCGCTTCCGTACGCAACGCACTCGTAGTGATTTCAAAACACATATAAACACAGACTAAATAACAAAAGACGTTCGCCGCAACGCGACGATAGTAAAAAAACCTAGTTAGTTTTTAAAATGGGTTTCTATTATCCATATCAATGGCTTTACATTTGTTAATTAGTTTATATTTGTACTTGGAGTCACATATACAAAAAAAAATTCCCATGGTATGTGGTCGCATCCCATCCCATTAGCCTAAGTCCGTAACTAACCGACCTTAAAATTGTACGACATATTCATGATAAACGAGTTAAATAGGTTACGTGATATGAGTGTGCATGTTAGAGCTTATGTTTTTTTTACACAAATAAAAATACAAGTCGTCTTTATAACGAACAATTTCAACTCATCAATCCGTCACGCTAACATGACATACACACCTCGTTTACGTTTATGCCTAACAAACACTCCCAATGATGAACATCAAAAGGATTGTAAAAGCATGATAAACTTTCAATCACTAAAATCATAGAAAACAAAGGCCAAAGTGACTAGATTCTCACCACCATCATCTTCCTTGAAACAACATGAAAGCTTGATGAACAAGTTGAGTACACCATGGTGTTGTTTGGTGAGTGCCAATCTGACACCAATTTCCATATTCACTTACACATCACCACCAATAACAACCCTCCACGTGTACATGCCAGAGTGGTTCACACTTAACACCCACAAAACCGGCCACCGATTCCTTCTCTCTCTACTTTTGTCAAAAATAAGTCTAGAGAGAGAAAGAGCAATTGTCGCCATTAATAAAGCTCCACTCCTGTTTCTTCTTCAACTCCAATTTCACAATAATAATCGAAACCCCTGTTTTCAATTATGTTTTTTTCTTGCTAATTTCCCTCATTTTCCCCACCGTTTTCCTCCCAATTTCGATCATCTTGTTGCTGTTTTGTTGCATCTGATGTTTAATTTCGACTCAATTAACCATCAATCACCAATAAATTCTTCTAATTTCCTCCACCCCACATACTCTTGTTCATTTTCCCGTTTAAATTTCATCAAATTCCGTTTCAAAATCTGATCTTTTTTCCCCAATTTTGACCCACAAAATGGGGGATCGGTTACGATCATCTACACTTGAAGACTTGCCGTTGCATTTGATTCTTGAGATTTTGACATCTGGGTGTCGGTTAAGTGGGTCGGATCTTGTCTGTTTGGAGCTTACTAGTTCGGTTTTTAGAGGCACTCATGGGTTTGATAATCAAAAGTCAAAGTCTTTGGTTGACTTTGCTGCTTTTCAGCTTTGTAGGTCTCATGTTGTTTATAATTGCTTGAGTTTTAAGGCTCAGGATGAACTTGTGGGTCGGTGTGGTCAAAATTGGAAAAGGGTTTTGAGATTTTTGCAGTCTGTGAATCAGTCTTCAGATGTTGTTCTTACCACTTCAGGAAATGTATGATTTTAGGGCTTTTTTTATTTAATTTACTGATAGTTTGTTGTTAAATTGATGATTTTTTGTTGTGTGGTTATTAGAATATGCAAATTAGAAGTGGAAGGTATCACACATTGTTGATTAAAGATGCAACTGTTTACTCATGTGGTTCAAGTTTATGTGGTGTTCTTGGTCATGGTCCGGAAACTACACAATGTGTCGCGTTTACGCCGATTAAGTTTCCACATCCGGCCCATGTTACGCATGTTTCGGCCTCGCATAATCATGCCGCGTTTGTCACACGTTTGGGAGAGGTTTGCATATGTCTCTATCTAGCTTTACATTGAATTAGAATAAGCATACCGAGTAAAATCCCACTTATTTGGCACGATATGGGGACGGTGGGAACAAAGAGGCTGTTTCTGGTGAGACCCTCGGGTTAAAAAAAATCCCATATTTTTTCCTTTTGCCATATAAAGTGTTGTAAACATGATAAAGCGGATAACATAGAGCGAACTTAGATCTTGATGAACGTGAAATGCCGTAATTTTGACTATTGATGTTTGTAGGTTTTCACATGTGGTGACAATTCGTCGTTCTGTTGTGGGCATAGCGATACAAATCGTCCAATATTCAAGCCTCGGCTTGTCGAATCATTAAAGGAAGTCCCTTGCCAACAGGTACGGTTGTTTTAAAGGTATGTTTATATGCACACTAGTGTTTGAAGTTTAAAGTATAAACTACATTGTTTCAGGTTGCTACAGGGGTTAGCTTTACTATGTTTTTAACAAATGATGGTCAAGTTTACACGTGTGGGACGAGCGGACACGGTCAGCTCGGTCACGGTGACACCTTGGACAGACCAACACCAAAACTTGTGGAATCGCTTGTAACCGTTGGTCCAGTTGTTCATATTGCTGCTGGTCCAAGCTATGCGCTTGCTGTCACTAGTGATGGAACCATTTATTCGTTTGGGTCTGGAACCAATTTCTGTCTTGGTCACGGTGAGCAGCATAGCGAACTTAACCCGAGACCGGTGCAGTGGTTCAGGAGAAAAGGGATTCATATTGTTCGCGTGTCTGCTGGTGATGAACATGTTGTTGCACTTGATTCTAATGGTTATGTGAGTCTAAACTCAAGTTTAAACCACCCCGTTTCAATCCACTAATCGCCATTTTTAGTCTTGAATTAACCGTTTTGTAAATCAAATTCAGGTTTACACATGGGGAAAAGGGTATTGTGGTGCACTTGGCCACGGTGACGAGATCGATAAAACGACCCCTGCGCTCCTTGCGAGCCTCAAAACTCACCTTGCGGTTCAGGTTCGTATCCGTTTTCAAAACACAAATGAACACTGTTTTTCTTTTATCTACTACATTTTAGTGAAATATGATTATTTATAGGTGTGTGCAAGCAAGCGAAAGACGTTTGTGTTGACGGATAATGGATGTTTATACGGATTTGGATGGATGGGATTCGGGAGTCTAGGGTTTCCGGATAGAGGGGTATCGGATAAAGTTTTGAAACCGAGCATGCTTTACAGTCTAAAGGGTCATCATATATCGCAAGTGAGCACGGGTTTGTATCACTCGGTTGTAGTGACAAACGAAGGTCGGATATTTGGATTCGGAGACAATGAACGAGCGCAACTCGGGCATGATAAGTCGAGAGCTTGTCTCCACCCGACTGAAACCTCGGTTGAAGAAGCAAGTGAACATGGTGTTTGTTGATAGATAGTTGCTGGTTTTGTTTGTTTTAGATATTATTGCAATAATCAAGATTGTTTGTGTGGATTTGAGGCAAGTTATGATGGCTTGTTTTATAATAATTATTTAAAATCTCTATTGATGTATGTTTTACATCAAAGAGAATATTATAAACTTCTGTAACCATGTAAACTATCATATGAAACAAAAGCTTCTGAGGTAACAACGACACTACACCTGACAATTTCTTATGAGAATAACACAGTGACCTTTAATGTGTTCAAGAAACAATACAATCCTGTGTCATTCATTATATGTTACAGTTTTTTTATTCAATTCTTTTTTAAAATTTGGTTTATACAATTTTTTTAACGGCAAACACACACCCCTCTACAATCTATACTATTAAAGTCCACATATTATCATTGTTTATAAAAAAGAAAAACACCAGATGTCACTACGCCAAGAAACTATAAGAAAAACCAGATAATATAAGCATAATAGTGTTTGATTCCTTTATAAAAAAACATAATTATACGAACAGCAGTAGTGTATCTGCCGTCATAGTAATCAGATTGTATTGTATTAGTAAACGGACTCGGTTGTTGAACCGAATTATTAATTGACTACTTGTTATTTCTGAATAATGTTAAATTATACAGAATTTAGATATGTAACTTGATGTGTGAGGCAGAGGCATGTGGCAGGGTGACACACGTAGTATGAACACCACGTCAATGATATGTTGGTGTAACTCAATCCCACGTAAAAGCCATTAACAACGACACACTTCCACGAGGCATTGGGCTTATGACTTGTCTTGTATTTTCCCAACCAACAGAATCACAAGGGGGTGTCTAATTTTATTATTATTTTTTTTAACGGTAAATTTGGTTCACTCACGGATTACTGGAGTATTATCATGTCACGAGCAGAACCATTCATTCATATTCGTCTAAACTACGCAATTTGTTGAGTGATCTCGGATACTCTTGCTCTTTATTTAAAACTAGTATTAAGACCCCTGCGTTGCGACCGGGGGGGGGGGTGTAAAACCATGCAAAGTAGCACCAATGCCACACCACTACCACGACCAACACCGAAAAACTCGTAAAAACAAAATAAATAGAAAGGTAGAAAAATAAAACCGAATGAAAAGCAAATGTAAAATCGTTGAATCACGCACACCTATTGCGGCGTGTTAATGTGAAAAATTTAGGCTGAAACGTAAAACATAGAAAAATAACTAAGTCAATCTAGGACCCGCGTGTTGCGACGAACTTCTTAAATGGAAAAAATAGACAAAAAAAACTTTGAACCCCACACGCACGTTGCGGCATGTTAACTCGCAAAATTTTGAACAAAACGTAAAACAAAAAACTTACGATAGATGAAAACTATGGGGGCCAAAGTTGAAAGTAAAAAATGTTGGGGTTAAATTGCAAAAAAGGTAAGCTTTGTGTTAAAAATAGAAAACCAAAGAGGTTAAATTGCAAATATTAGATGTTTTGGGTTAGAAGTGAAAAATATTAAAAACTTTTTTTAAAATACTCCCTAAACATAGGGTACAACAACATAAAGCCTTACGTGTTGTTAATTTATAGTTTGGAAATGTTTAACTTTTTATTAAATTATTGTGCTTTATCATTACATCTAAGACCATGCGTAGTCGTTGGGGTGAATAATGCCCCACCCTAGGGCATTTTGCACCATGTGGCAGCCCAGTCAGCAATGGGCATTATTGGGCGTTTTTACAAAAGGGGTGTAGTGGGGATGTGGGGATTGTGGGACATTATGTTTTGTAATAAAATAAAATAAAAAAAAACTTTAAAAATCTTATTGGCCACCAAATGGAAGCTTCAATGTGATTGGTCAAGAATCTCTCCATTTGGCGTGATTATAAAAACGCCTAAACCAAAAAAACACCAAACACGCCCATGCGTAATGGTTACGTGGTGCGATTGGGCATTATTGGGCAAAAAAAGCCCCACAAGTAAGCCACTACGGGTGGTCTAAGAAACGTCCGGCGCTTTATTAAAATATATTTAACATCCATTCCGATGATTTAATAAATTAAAAAGTTATTAAGTAGACTGATTAGAACTATTTTGAATTATAATTAACATCGATGAGATATTAGTTGGAGCTTAAAATATTATTCAACCTAAAATGAAATGAAATCAGTTGACAAAATATTTGTTTGCAGGTTTAGGTTTTGTCTAGAATCTTACGATTACAATGCACACGTTTAGCTTAACGAGTTGTTCTCGAGTGGACTCGGTGAATTTATAATCAACACGTTCAGCTAAACGAATTGTGTTCAAAGTAATTCTTTCACTCAAAAGAATTAGAATTACTAGATATTCTATGTAAAGAATTTGAAGATAAAAGCGAAATAATTCTCGGGTATAAAAAATTACACATTATTATTTTACTTTTACTTTTTGTTGTAACTAGTGTTATTAAATCCGCGCGTTGCGCAGTGGGTGGGTATCAGTTCGTTTAATTACGGTACTGACACTCGTTATAGCAACCAATAGAGAAAAAAAAATCATGATATGACCAAAAATATACCAACACGGCGGGAATTTGATCGGTATCGGTTTGTTTTGTTACGTCACCTACACTCGTTACAGCAACCCATAGAGAAAAAAAATCTTGATATGATCAAAAAATACTGATACGTGAATTACATCGATAAAAAAACAAACGCAAGTTACATAAGATATATAAAAGAACGACATATAGGTATGGCAATGGGACGGGTTTAGATCATCCCAAATCCAAACCCGGTTAGATAAGCTTGTCCCAAACCCATCCCAAAACTCGTCGGGTTTCTAGCGGGTAAATACCCATCGGGTATCGGGTATACTCACGGGTTTTGGGTAAACCCGTTAATTTAAAAAGATTACTCGTTGGGTATACTCATCTCAAAATCCATTGGGTATCTATCGGGTAACTACTAACCGGTTACATTTTGTATTATCATTATAAAAATATGTATCAAATAACTACAATGTATACGGAATAGAATACTTATATGTGTAAAAAATGGATGTATCGTATATATACATATTTAATAATATAAAAGGAATTATATTGGGTATACAATCGGGCAAAATTAATAATATAAAAGGAATTATATCGGGTATACAATCGGGCAAAACGGGTACACTTTATCGGGTGATTGGGTCGGGTAAACAGGTATATCACTAAATCCCAAACCCGCGAAAAAAATAAAACTATTACCAAACCCGTCCCTTCCCGATTAACCGACCCCAAAGCCGTCTCAAATGTGACAGGTTTCGAGTTTACCCAGCAGGTTCGGGTTTGATTGCCATCCCTAACCACATAACACATGTAAAAACAACTAAATAACACCTAAAAATAAAAAAAAAATCAATAAAACAAATCTACTCTTCATTAAGTTTATCTATTATTAGTATACAATATACAATTTTGTAATTTAATAGTGCTATATATTAGAAATAAAATTCAGTGTGTGGGTTTTAACCCGTGAAAGCTTATGCCGTGTTCGAATTCAGTTACGTGATATCATTTCAAGGTTCGTATTAAGTTCTTGTCAAAAAAAAAAAAAAAAATTGTATCATGTTGGACCGGTCAACATACAAGCCATAAGTCATAAGTCATAACAATTTAACACTCCTAATAAGAATGTGTACGGATTTTCATCCTCTAATATTGCGACACATGATGCTGATTAGACGCCTACTCATCACCTTGTCGACTCTTCCCCCCACCCCACTTAAGCATGTTGTGGTAACTTCACCAATAGTGCCCAAAAACACCCTCTATTTTTTCCTTAATAGCGGCAGCCACCACCCTCCACTCACGCCCCCGCTAAAACTTGGTTGTTGTGGTGTGCGCGAGCCTAGGTGGCACTCCACCTGGCTAGCGCCCGTGATAACTTGACCACAACACGCACTCTAATTCTAAGTTGTGAGTTGTGTGAGTAATCTGTTATAATAACAAAGAAACTAAAAGTTTGTTAATTAGAACTTAGTTAAATAGCATCTATCCATTTTGAGCAAGGCCCTTTCTCTATACTCTTAACTTCTATTTAGATACATTTTCTCTATATATAATAACATATATTTTGACACTTAATGTCTTTTTAGCAATCAATTAATTTGATAAGCAACCTTTTCCTTCAAATTATTTTTTCGGGTAATTTGTAACATATTTCTAACAATTTTGTTTTTAAGCAATACCCACGACACACATAACAAAATTTGCGGAATAATTTTTTCTTTTCAATTATATTTATTAATCAAACTAGTAAACAACCCAAACATCTCATATTTACCAAATTCACCCTTCATCTTTTTCTATACTTCCTCTTCACCCCCTAGTCAATCAAACTCTCCAAATGCTCCTGAAAAACTTTCAACATGCCGGAAAACTTCACAATTCCGACCACCGTACAATCTTCTTCAATCACCCACACATAACTCACCCGAAGCGCAATTGCCTGAATCATCACCGCCACCAACGAGCTTCTCGGTTGGCACACGATAGCTTCCGCCCTCCTCATTATAAATTTATCTGACCGGTTGTACCTCCCAGACCTAGTGGTCACAGGAGACAGTACAGTAGTTTCTTCGTCAGAAGAAGAACTAGTACTATTACAGTACGGAATGCCAGACGAATAAATTAAAAATTCGTCCAGCATTCCGTACAGATTCTTTTCTTTTAACCTTGCATGTACTACTTTTGTTATATCCTCGGGCGGCCCGCCGCAGTCGATGTACGCCATTAGATCACCGGCGGACAACGTCGTGATCGCGGCCGCAACCATTTCGTCACAATATGCGAGTGTAAAGGGGGATATTTCTCCGATCAACACGCCGTCGTCGTCAATGACTGCGACGGAAGTTTGGTCGGAGAGAGAGGTGGAAATGGCGGCGAGTGCTTTCGAAGCCGGCGAGTGGTAGTTGATTGTGAGGATTTTTGTATCAATGATTCCGAGTGACTCGATTGAGTACGCGGCGGTTGGGGAGAATAATCCGATTGAGCTGAGGAGGAACCTGATCACATCTTCTTGTGTCAGCCAGCAAAACTCGCGGCCGCCCGCATGGGTTGTCGGAGCGAGTGATGTTGGCTGCCGGAGTTGTTTCCGTTTTGAGGTTGTGTTCTTTATTGGGACTACAAGGTTTTGAGCTCCGTTGATGATTAGATCAATGGCTTCAAGCAAACTGCAAAAAAAAAAAAAAAATAGAAAAAAAAGACATTTATTTTTCAAAAATATTAAACACTTCTTAGCAAGAGACTAAAAAAACATTTTCACTATCATCACAATCTTTTAGATTTCAAAACATGTATAGTCGGCTTCCATGTCAAATAACATGAAATAAAGATTTATTCTTTGTTCAAAAAATGTTAAAAAATTTTCCAACAAGTTGTAGCATTAAAAAAATAGAAAAAAAAGAAACATTTATTCTTCAAAAAACATCAAAAACTTTTTCTAAACATCAAAAACCTTCTTAATAAACAAAACTAAAAAACACTCAAAAATGTTCATATCATCACCATCTTTTTGACTTTTAAGCAAACTACAAAAACTTGTATAGTTAGTTGTCATACCGTAAACAAATATTTATCTATAAAAACATCAAAAACCCTTTTAAGCAAATTGCAAAAACGTGTATAGTTGGCTGTCATGGTAAAAATAAACATTTATTCTTCGAAAACATCAAAAACCTTCTTACAAGACCAAAAACCACTCGAAAAAAAAATTGTGACAACATCGTCATCTTTTACACTTATTTTTAACTAGTATCGTCATCTTTTACATTTATTTTTAATTACCGATCTTTTTTAAGATCGAGTTAACATGTGGATTACCTATACGAGGGATCCACGTGTTTAACGACGCCAGGAATAGGCGACAACAACACAGAAACGGGGGCTTTAAGCGCGAGGGAAGGGGATGAGATATTATCTTCTTTGCAGAGGTAGCAAATGATGTCGACCATGCAGATTTTGCCGACGCAGTGGCAGTGGTCATGGGTTGTGGAGTGGTGGTCGAGGTCACAGGACCAGACACTAATGTGGGTGTCGTCGGAGGATTTGAGTGCAGCAAGTGCGTGGCGGATGGTGGCGGATATAGGGATGGAGCTGAGGGGTGGCTTGCCGAGACAAAGATCGGAGACCTCATGTGCCAACAATCGATTTGCCATACACAGGTTTTAGTGATCAAAGTTTGGTGTATGTTGATGTGGCCAGACGTATTTATAACCATTTGTCCCAAGTATCAGATAGATGCATGGGAACTAAAACATAATAAAAAGTTATAAACTATTTTATAATAAATATAATATAACGCTTTTTGTTTTATTAGCTATTTTTAGGTATTTTTGATTGTGTTCACGTTGGTTCTCGCAGTTCTCGCAATAAATGGTGGTTCCTAAATGATCCTTCTCCTATATATATATATATATAGAGTAGGGTTCATGCGAGAACAACCTTTATTGCGAGAACCGCGAGAACCAATGTAAATACAACAAAATAAACCCACAACACAACCAAAAATCTAAAAAAACCTACCCCCCACCCCTCCCCCCCCCAAAAAAAAAAAAAAAAAACCCTAAAAAACAACCTAAACCCCCTCACCCCCAAAAACCTAAACCACCCCCCCCCTCCCCCCCACAACCACAACCACAACCACCCAAGCTAAATGCTAGAAATTAAACCCCACCCCCAAAAAACCTAACAAAATCTTAAAAAATCTAAAAAACACACAAAAGTTTTTTTAATATTTTTTATGTTTAAATCGCTACTTTTGGTAGCCAATATTTTTAAATTTTCTTTAATAACGAAAAGTAGCGATTAAAACATAAAAAATATTAAAAAAAAATTGTGTGTTTTTTAGATTTTTTTAGATATTTTTGGTTGTGTTCACATTGGTTCTCGCGGTTCTCGCAATAAAAGGTGGTTCCTAACGGATTCTTCTTCTATATGTGATATATATATATATATATATATATATATATATATATATATATATATATATATATATATATATATATATATATATAGGTTAAAGATCATGTACATTAATTCAAAAGTGTGAGAAATATTGTGGAGATGACATGTGTCCTCAATCTAAATTAATTCAAAAGGGTAAACAAGTAATTTTCTCATTAATTCAATTAATTGATAATCTTCCATAACCGCCACCCTTTATTTTAGGAATACGAATTAATCTACGAACTTGTATTTTCTTTTATAGTTCATCAATTATAGTGTCACACCCTGACCGCGTCAAAACAACGAAACCGCGACGGAAACGTCGGGGAGTGGAGCGACAGAATTATTGTTTCACAACACATGGGTTAAAAGTTTCGTTTTATTTAAATTAATAAACGATTATCATTGTCTTAAAGTGAAACAAACAAGTTCAACACATTGTCTATCATCGTTATTAAGTCACTAAGGCCTCGTCCGATCCTAAGTGAGCATGCATCCTAGTAGCAATCAACATCATCAATCACCACCTGAAACATATGTGAAAATAAAGTCAGCAAAGAAATGCCGGCGAGCACATAGATTTTGTGAGTGTGTCAGATTCATGGATCGTATACATGTTGCAATAACTCGTACGACTACAAGAGTCGATAATTGAAAACCTTGTTTTGAAAAGTGTTTGTATTGCAATACGAATAACCAACTCAAAACAAATGTGGATATTTCGCTTTCATTTGGTCCTCACGTTCCCAAGTAAACTCTGGGCCACGTTTGGACTCCCAGCGAACCTTGACTAATCGTATTTGCTTGTTCTCCAGTCGCTTGACTTCACGGTCCATTATCTCCACAGGTTTCTCGACAAAGTGCATTGTGTCATCAACTTGAATTTCGTCGAGTGGAATGTGAAGTTCAGTATCGGCTAAACACTTTCGTAAATTGGACAAGTGGAATGTTGGGTGAATATTCCCAAGTTCTGGAGGTAGTTCTAGTCGATAGGTAACCTTTCCGATTCTTTCAACAATCTTGAATGGTCCAACGTACCGTGGTGCAAATTTTCCTTTATTTCCAAATCTCACCACTCCCTTCCAAGGGGATACCTTGAGTAGGACATGGTCTCCGACCTGAAATTCCAAGGGCTTGTGTCGCATATCCGCATAACTCTTTTGACGGCTTCTAGCTGTCAGAAGATTATCGTGAATTTTCTTGACTTTATCTGTCGTTTCCAGAATGAGCTCAGGTCCAGTAAGCTAAGCTTCACCGATCTCACTCCAACAGACAGGTGAACGACATTTTCGACTGTATAAAGCTTCGAATGGTGCCATATTGATGCTAGCATGATAACTATTGTTGTAAGAGAACTCGATCAATGGTAGATGAGAATCCCAATCACCACCAAAGTCTATCACACATGCTCTAAGCATATCCTCCAATGTTTGTATCGTCCTCTCGGATTGTCCATCTGTTTGGGGATGATAAGCAGTGCTCAGATTTAGTTGGGTTCCCATAGCAGATTGCATGGTTTTCCAAAAGTGAGATGAGAATCGAGCATCACAGTCAGATATAATATCCAAAGGAACACCATGTCGAGACACAATCTCATCAACATAAATCTTGGCAAGTTTATCAACAAATAGATCCTCGTGAATCGGTAAAAAGTGAGCTGACTTCGTTAGTTGGTCGATGACAACCCAAATAGCATCGTGACCTCTAGATGTGCGCGGTAACTTTGTGATGAGATCCATCGCAATGTTCTCCCACTTCCATACCGGTATCTTGGTTGTACAAGCAAACCAGATGGTCATTGGTGTTCAGCCTTGACTTTGAGACAAGTTAGGCATTTTGATACATACAAAGCAATATCTTTCTTCAAACCAGGCCACCAGCACTAAGTACAAAGATCCTTGTACATTTTGTCAGCATCAGGATGGATAGAATAACGAGACTTATGATATTCGTCCATCACTAAAGTGTGAAGATCGTCTTGTTTCGGAATCCACAAACGATTCTTGAAATAAAGTAACCCATCGTATTTCGTTTCGAGTTTCAGCTCTAGTTGACGTGGTAATTCCTTACCCATCAAGTCTTGTGTAACACAAGTATGTTGAGCTTGAGAGACACGTGATTTGATATCGGATAGAGTGCGGACAAAATGAAGCTTGACTCGTTCCTTTCGGCTTAGCGCATCGGCTACAACATTCGCCTTACCAGGATGGTAGCGAATTTTTAATCGTAATCATTCAAGAGTTCAAGCCAGCATCGTTGTCTCATGTTTAGCTCCTTCTGATTGAAAATGTGTGTGGAGACTTTTGTGGTCTGTGAAAACCACACATTTCGTGCCATAAAGATAGTGTCTCCAGATTTTGAGAGCAAAAACCACAGCGCCTAACTTATGATCATGAGTCGTGTAGTTCTTCCTGTGGATCTTCAATTGTCTTGACGCGTAAGCTATAACTTTACCACGTTGCATGAGAACACAACCAAGGCCTAGATTTGATGCGTCACAATAGACAATAAAATCATCGTTTCCATCGGGCAAAGATAAGACAGGAGTATCACAGAGTTTTTGTTTCAGTGTTTGGAAAACTTCCTCTTGTTTGGGTCCCCACTCGAAAGGCTTATTCTTATGAGTCAAAGCAGTGAGAGGAACCACAATCTTTGAGAAGTTCGCGATAAATCGTTGATAGTATCCAGCGAGACCAAGAAAGAGCGAACTTCCGTGGGTGTCGTAGGTGTGTTCCAATCCTTAATAGCAGCTATTTTGGAAGGATCCACATGAATACCCTGCTCGTTGACAATATGGCCCAAAAACTGAACTTCCTTAAGCAAGAATTCACACTTGGAGAATTTGGCGACAAGTTGTTCCTTCTTTAGGAGTTCCATTGTCAGACGAAGGTGTTGTTCGTGATCGGCTTGAGACTTTGAATAAATAAGAATGTCGTCAATGAACACAATGATGAACTTGTCTAAATAAGGTTTACAAAACCTATTAATTAAATCCATGAAAATAGTTGGGGCATTCGTCAAACCAAAAGGCATAACAGTGAACTCGTAGTGTCCATATCGTGTGCGGAAGGCAGTTTTGGGAATATCTTCTTCGAGTACACGAAGCTGGTGATACCCAGAACGCAGATCGATCTTGGAAAAACATGTAGCACCTTGCAGCTGATCAAAAAGATCATCAATTCGTGGTAGGGGATATCGATTCTTGATGGTGAGCTTTTGAGCTCATGATAATCGATACACATACGGAAAGATCCATCTTTCTTTTTCACAAACAGGACTGGAGCGCCCCAAGGTGAATAACTCGGACGGATGAATCCTTTGTCAGATAACTCTTGAAGTTGTTTAGATAACTCTTGCATCTTAGACGGTGCAAGACGGTAAGGTGCTTTAGCAATCGGGTTGGCATTGGGTACAAGATCAATATGAAACTCGACTTGACGAACTGGAGGCAAACCAGACAGTTCATCAGGAAACACCTCTGGATAATCTCGAACAATCGGAATATCTTGAATACACTTGCCCTTGCTTTTCTCCTCTCTGACATGTTCCAGAAAGGCCACATATCCTTTTCGTAAGTATCTTTGGGCTTTCGTACACGACATGAGTTTCAAACCATTCGAAGCTTTCTCGCCACGAACTTCTAGAACTTCACCAGATGAAAGAGGAATACGAACAATCTTATCAAAACAAACCACCTCAGCATGATACTTAGTTAACCAATCCATTCCTACGATAATGTCGAAACTTCCAAGTTGCATCGGTGTGAGGTCAATAGGAAAAAGATGGTTATCGAGGTTCAATTGACAATCACGAATGACAGAATCGAGTACAAGAGGTTCACCAGTAGCAACTTCAATAGATAAGGGTTTCCTTAGTTTAGTTCTTGGCATCGCAAGTAAAGGCTCAAATGATAACGATACAAAAGTTCTATCGGCACCAGAATCAAAAAGAATAGATGCAGGTTGATGGTTAACAAGGAACATACCGTTAACAACTTCGTTATCAGCACGAGCCTCGTTAGCATTCAGATTGTATGCTCGCCCACGAGCGGGATTAGCGTTGGCGTTCGCGTTCACCAGTTTCAGGCAATTGTTCCGGAAGTGACCCATTTCTCCGCAATTATAACATGAACCAGGTGGGAATGGAGGCCTAGCAGCGTTTCCCTGAGCCGGAGCTTGTGCTGGATTCTGTGCAGCTAGATTCGGAACCGATCAACAAATGTTGGCCGTGTGACCAAGTTTACCACAAGAAGTGCACTGTTTACAAGCTTGTTGTGCCACATGATGACCATTGCACCGATTGCAGTAAGGTGCAGTACCAGCATAAGGCTTCTTTGCAGGAGGCTGTGCTGGTGGGTTTTGAGCGTTCTGTGGTGTGGTAACAGCAAAGTTCTGGGAAGACTTGCGCTTCCTCGACCTCCTAGATGACTCGCCCTTCTTCTTACCCTTTCCCTTTCCTTTGTCTTGAGTGGCATCAGCTGACTATTTCTTATCACCCTTGCGGGTCAGTTTACCCTTCCTGACCTGAGACTCAGTCAGGGTTGCAGCCAATTCGATAGCCTGACGAACAGTGGTAGGGTTACTACCAGTAACTATGTCTTGCACAGAGTCAGGCAACCCATCAATATACCTCTCGATCGCTTTCTCCAACCGGTAACCATAGTAGGACACAGCAAACTCAACTCCTCATAACGATCCGTGTAAGCACAGTGTTCTCCTTATCCTGTTTCAAATCATCGAACTCTCGTTTCAATGCTCTTATTTCGTGACGGGGGCAAAACTCCCTCATCATGAGAGCCCGCAGCTCTTCCCAAGTTTGTGCCAAAGCCACCTCAGCACCCCTATCCCTCATCACACTGTTCCACCATGTTAGAGCATGTTTCTCGAACACACTGGACGCAAACTCAACCTTTCGCTCATTCGGACATTGAACATGTCTAAATGTGCTTTCCAAACTCTCGAACCATTGTAGGAGCGTAGTTGCTCCTTGAGACCCATAAAATTTCAGTGGTTTAGCCGAGTTAAAAGTTTTAAAACTGCACTGAGCATTGTTATTGTTGTTATTGTTGTTCACTTGATTGATCTGAGTAATTAGATTCGGAATCACAGCAGCAATCCGCTGAGCGACAAGGGCTGCGAGTGTAGCATCTTGTGCTTGATCACGTCTAGGTGGCATATTATAAAAAGAACAAGGAAACATGAGAAGTGAGTGAGATTGACAATTGGATAAACAAAAGAGATATTGAAAACATCGACAAAACATAAGGAAGGCGATTATTCGTTCGTTACCTTGAACAAACAAATGATACACAGCGACTAATCAAAGTAAATGGGTCAATATAATGTATCGCGAAGACATGCTTTAGCCTATAAGTGGACACTCATCCCAAGAGTTCCCAGGTAAGAGTGACTGGTCCGATTATGTGGATTTGTACGAACACTCTAGCCTTAGACAGAAAACTCGGAATACAGGCACCCACCCTTCCAGATTGCACGTGTTCACATTATAAGAGCCAAACTCTGACGAGATTTTGAAAACTCTGAAGGTTCAAAACCTTATAATAAATCATCTAACAATAGACGATTGATTTTCAAAGCGAATTTGTAATTTGTGTTCTTGTCGTGGTTATCACCTAAAGATAGGTGACGGTATTGTTTTAGAATCTAAACGCAGGTAAACTTGCGTTAGGGTCCTAGAAAGGTTATAGTCTAGGTCAAAGCATTACTAATAACCTAATTCCCTATAACCATGAGCTCTGATACCAACTCTCCTATCACACCCCGACCGCGTCAAAACAACGAAACCGCAGCGGAAACATCGTGGAGTGGAGCGACAGAATTATTGTTTCACAACACATGGATTAAAAGTTTCGTTTTATTTAAATTATTAAACGATTATCATTGTCTTAAAGTGAAACAAACAAGTTCAACACATAGTCTATCATCGTTATTAAGTCACTAAGGCCTCGTCCGATCCTAAGTGAGCATGCATCCTAGAAGCAATCAACATCATCAATCACCACCTGAAACATATGTGAAAATAAAGTCAGCAAAGAAATGTCGGCGAGCACATAGATTTTGTGAGCGTGTCAGATTCATGGCTCGTATACATGTTGCAATAACTCGTATGACTACAAGAGTCGATAATTGAAAACCTTTTTTTGAAAAGTGTTTGTATTGCAATACGAATAACCAACTCAAAACAAGTTGGTTATAGTTTATAAAACTTCGTTGCCATGAATCTAGACTAAAACATTTATTTATGAAAACCAAATTGTAAATCGTTCTCGTAATAAAACTTGTATGGTTTATATCATATAGTAAACATCGTTGCGTGTCATCGTTTAAAACCGTTCGTCCAAGTGAACTAAATAACGCCACGGAATGTAATATGATAAAAGCACTTATATATAAGAAGTACCAGCGGCGTATCTACCATACTTTTATCATGTTACACCCGTCCCATTATCTAATCACATACCAAAAACCAATCGTTCAATTTGTTTAACTTGTTGTGTTATAAACCATCGTTCAATCGTTCATATCATTCAAATCATTCCAATCGTTCAAATCGTTCAAATC
Source organism: Helianthus annuus (assembly GCF_002127325.2). NCBI lineage: Eukaryota > Viridiplantae > Streptophyta > Magnoliopsida > Asterales > Asteraceae > Helianthus > Helianthus annuus. Next base: position 24,795,186 of record NC_035443.2, on the reverse strand, counting down.
ATTCAATCGTTCATTTCGTTCGTGTTTTAATTGTAAAAACTAACTTTTGGTCGTCTCATTGAATACATTCAACCTTGTGTGACTCGTCCATCGTTCAACTCGTATTAACAAACCACCAAAAGGTAAGTTAACATTCATCAGGTTCAGTCGTTACCCACATTACCCCATACATAACCATGGCGGTAGTCCGATAACGGGATTTGTCAGATCCTATGGTACCATAACATACTATTGGTCGGCTTGATCATTGTTAATGAATGTCATTCGTTATGTAATAACGTACCAAACAAGTTCGTTCACATTATCGAAATCGTTGTGTTTAATATAAACCATAGTAATCGTTGTTGAAAACATCAAAATCGTTTAACACATATGAATCACCCCAAAATAATTGAAAGCAGTAAAATAGGGGAACTATGTACTCACATAGTTACCATAAAACATGTAAAAAGAGGGGATCTATGTACTCACGTTGAAGTGCAAAGTATCCTCGATTAAATGAACTTAATAAAGCTCGGGCAAACCAAGGAAATCTAGTAGCACCTAGTAATCAGATCGCTATGTTAATAAATCGACACCTAAATCGGGAGATCGGTTAGAATGAGGTCTCGTAAACCAAATGAGTATTGGAACTCATGTGATATGGTTTAACAAAGCCTACATTCTAAATCGGAACCTATCCTAAGTGCTTACGACCCGTTATGACTCGTCAAGGTAGTCCACGCTACTTTAACGCGTCGTTCGCGCGAATGCGCGTTCGAGACGCCTAACTAGTCCTATGACAAGTATTATATGCCTTAACATGTTTATCTATGTTGCATAATCAGTTTAAGTGTCAAAAATTAAGTTACATATGCTTAAATTCAAATTATGCATGAAAAAGGTATTTTGGTCATTTTCCTAAGGCATATAAACTACCTATCATACAACTAATTAAACTAAGTGACCATAAGGTATAACCTCAGAAGGTTATTCCCTATACAACTATGGTCAGAAAATATGTTTGGTCGGATCTTAACGATCGACCAAACGGGTCGGGTTTGGAAGTCTAAGCGGTTGTCAAGACCGCGTGACTTACGACCATATACAGGCACTAAACTAAAAGTGACGAGTTAAACATGTTTCCATTAAAGCAGCCCAAGCGAGACTTACAGCGTCCTCTTCTGGGAAGGAATCGGAAGTAAGGCTTGACTTTCCCCGTTCTTTGTCGTTTTTGTTATGCTACTAATACTTGTACTTGCTCTGCTATTCTGTCCGGGATCATTCAATACAACGGTATGATGGCTCGATATGAAAGATGTTAGAAAATAGGTTTGATATCAAAACAAAGTGTTTTGATACCCGAAAATAGTTTCGTTGCAAAATGTGCATAATCGGCATTTTGACCGAAACTTTGACTCGTCACTTCGACTAATCGACATGGTAATCAGTAGGTATAATCACAAGTGACTATAACCATCGTGATTAGGCCCACGTTGCAAAGTTCGAACGGACTTTGACTTGACCAATTGGTGGTCAAAGCAGAAAGTCAAACATTGTTTGGCTTTCATGCTTGAAAAGCATAACCAAGCAAGAAAGAAACTTACAAAAGGTCCAAGCTTGGAGATAGAAGAAGAATACTCAGGTATGAAGCCTTCAACAAGTGAGAGCTTCAACTTAGAGCAGATTGTAGAGCACAAGAAGCAAATGAGCAAGGAACCCATGAAAAATCCCAAGCTATTTATAGAAATCTTGGATCAGTAGGATCATTACATGTGTTTTGAGACTAGATCTTGGCCTTACACTTGTTAAACAATGAGTGGGCAACTTGCAAAACACACAAACCAGCTCATAGATTGCAAAAATCAAGGATTAAAACCAGGACAACAGCTGAAACAGAAGGTTCTGAAAAACGTCTCTGTCGCGTGGCGCGCCAGGGACTCCCTGGTCTGGCGCGTGGCGCGAGGCAAGTCAGGCATAACTTTCAAGTTTTGGCAGAAATGGTCCCTGCATGCTAAAAACTTGTTTTTTTGACGCATTTAACCCCCGTTAACCTCATTTCAAGGCTCTACATATAAATGAGAAAACTAGAAAACTAACTAAAAAAGCCTAAAAAAAGCTAAAAAACATACCAAATTTTTTTTTTTTACAATTTTTAATAAAAAAATCGCTAGTTTTTATGCCTAGAAAAAAAATTTCAAATTTTTTTTTTGTTATACTGCACATTGCACATGTGCAATATATGTGATTATATGTGTACTACATATGTGCACTATATCCGTAATAGTGCACATGTGCAATACAACCAAAAACTTTTTTTTCTATTTTTATTTTTTAAAATTTTTTTTTCCATGCATAAAAAGCTGTGATTTTTTTATAAAAATTTAAAAAAAAAACTGGTATGTTTTTTTTTGGCTTTTTTAGTTAGTTTTTTGGTTTTCTCATTTAAACTAGTTTTCTTATGATCCATCCCCTATATATATATAGATAAAGGTTAACATACTTCACGACTTATCATACTTCACGTAGGAGACAATGGTAACCGTTGGATCAGGGGTATAATCACGCATGGAACATATAATCACGCATGGGACCACATAATCACGCATGGGATCCAAAATCACGCACGTTATTTTGGGCAAAAAAATAATTACGCATGTTATATATTTCGTGAAGTACGTTAATGTACGTTAAGGCGTGAAGTACATTATACTTTCTTTCTCTCTCTCTCTCTTTATATATATATATATATATATATATGTAATATGTGTTGATAGAGATCAATATTTAGGCCAGGGCGGACCTAGATAGAGGTTTGGGTGGCGGGCGCACCTTTTGAAAAAAATTAAGGTAGTTTATAAAGCAAAATCCCGATCACCCTCCTTGAAAATTTGGCTAAACCCCTCATTTGCACCCCTTGAATATAATTTCTTGAGACCGCCACTAATTTAGGCAATGATCTTTTCACAAAATGAAATGAATTACCAATTAATTTAGGCAATGATCCTTTCACAAAATGAAATGAACTAAAATGGAATTGAAATGTGGGTTTCATTCTTTATATTGGTAGTTTCAACAAAAGAAGGAATTGAATTTGAGTTTAAATCGCCTATTCACCTCATTCTTTTTGAATTCAAGGTAGTCATGTTATTTTATATATTTTATATTTCAAATTCAGTCATAGTTATACCAACCAAACATATTATAGAATTTCACATGAATTTAATTTCATTACAATTAACACGACCCAAGTGGTAGACAAGGTTATGAATGAACCTTGATTGGAAAATAATAAGTCTTTTGTTTGTCTACTCTAATATGGTAAATAAGTCTTTTGTTGGTCTACTCTAATATGGTAAATAAGTCTTTTGTTGCCAACGGTAATGGATACTTACACAACAAAAATTCCACATTCCAAAAACCTTTCTACATGGAATTGCTATGTGAAACAATCCACCAAGAGAGTAAACCGGTGAACAAATTATGAAGAAAATCCATGACAAGCAAAAATGTAAACAGATTTTGGGCTCAGAACAACCTATAAAATGTTGTTAATCAAGATGCCATGCATATAAAGAAGAATGTATTAGATATATATTAACATCATAAGGCCACCCGAGGTGGAAGAACTTTTGCACGTGATGGACAATTATAACGAGTGATGGATCACAAAACACCACCGCCGCTTGATTTTTTCACACGTCAATTTCATAACGTGTGTAATGTATCACGCGTGAAGAATGGAAGATTGTGAGTGACGACGAGCCTTGTTGGTAGCCCAACATAACCTGTTTTGGGCCTCTGTCGTTTGGGCCCAGTAATAAGCCTAATCCTCATGTTTTCTCTCAAAAGGGGCCATAGTGACATAAAATGAGCGGGAGATTGAAGAGGATCCAAGGAACCACAGGGCACAATAAATGCTTGACTGATGGAGAAGAGAAAGTCGTCAGAAAGGGAAGTACTGCAAGCTGGCCACATTTAATGAAGTTCATGATCCTACCGTTGGGACTTAGACACGTGTCTGAGTTCCCCAAAGATAACAGAAAGCCGTTAGCCGGCTATGGTTCCCAAGGAAGATAAGCGACTTCCTTTATATAAGGAAGGCAAGTTCATTAAAAATGAGGGAAGATTCACTCTTACTAAATGCACGGTGGTATCATTTATTCCGACAACCTCGTATAGCATTTACTTACACACATTTACTCACACACAAGAATTTACACCAAGGAGGATATTCCAACGACGATACTCGTCAGAGTAGGCTTCTCATTATCTCCGACAAGTTTACTTATTCTCACACCGGAGCTTGGTCACGGATTCCCCCCCCCCCCCGGGGTCATCCATGACGAGGCTAACGGTTTTCTTTCTTGTAGGACGAAAGGACAGGAATCTTGCAACTCCAACGAGACTCTTTGACCGTCATCAGTGACTCGAGGGCTCGACAGTGAGGGAATGTGAGGGTTTATTGTTGGGTGTTGTGTGTGATGGGCATTGGGCATTTCCACTAAAAAAAGGTTGTGAGTGATGGAATAATGGTTGATGACATGGCGAAACTTGATTGGATGTTGTGAGCGATGAGTGATCACCATCCCTACCCCCTAATGGAAACATCCAAACGAAAGACAACATAAAGGCAAGAAAGGATGTAGAGGCATATTGCAATTGACCGAATATACACATTTCTGCACCTAGCAACAAACTAGTGAAGCCAAACATGTAGTATACACTGGGCAACCAACAATTGATTATCGGTGAAACTATTTTTAAGTTGGAAAATGATGAGGCTTCAATTTTCACCCCGGGTTTCTTTAACTCAATAGAACACCTAATCATACATTTGATGCATAAATTCATTTTCGATGGCTCGTTTTATCACATCTTGACCCGCAACGGAATAGGTGACCTGGGCATGATCTGATTGCTCATAGTGTATGTCATTGTTATTTTTATATGTTTCACAGAAGAAATTATTATAGGTTTCTAATTTTATTTCTAGAATTTATATGCAATGTACATTATATTTCTATTTTTTTAAAATATTTTCACCATCTTTTTTAATAATAATAAAAAAAAGATTAATGGCAGAGAACTAACAGAAGATCCTGGGTAAATGTAATTTGCCGGATAAAGACTGTTAGTAATCTGTCGAAAAGATGTGGTATAACATATTTGTCGGTAATATGTCATAAAATGTGTGTAGTTTTGGACACCATAGAAGTTGTCAGTAGCCTGTCACTGAAGTTTCTTTAGTGATCCCTCGGTATGTTACGTTGGTCATCCGTGTCAAAATAATTACCCTCACCGTGTTTACCGACAGGGCATTACTGGTATGTTATCGACAAGAACATCATCACCGGCAGATCTATTCGTCGGTAAAAGTTAAATGTTTTATAATGATATAACTGATTTGCTACAAGCCTACAAACAAGTTACAACTTACTAACACAATTCATCCCAATGAGCCTAACCAAAATATGCGGTCTGGATAAAAAGGAGACGAGGTTGACTTGTGAATATCATAACAAGTGTTTGGTTGAACAAGTACTTTTTATTAGCACCGTATATTATTATTATTATTTAGATTATTCTAGAATGTTTATATTTATGTGATAGGAATCATTGTAAATTTGGTGTTATTATCTTTTCCTAATTAGGTGCTAGTATAGGTTCATGGTTCTTCCCTATATAAAGGGGTCTCTTGTATTCTATTCGATTCATTCAATAATATCGATCCATAAACACTTTCATGGTATCAGAGCCTTGATTCTGAAAAACCTAAATATTTTCTTCTTCCTTTTTTTCCAGCCGCCGTCGCCTTCCTTCTTTCTGGTCGACATGCCCAGCGCCGACAAACCAGAATCCTAGGATTCCAATTCGAAACCAAACCTATTACATCCTGCTTATTCCGTTATGAATATTCAATCAAAAATCCGTACGTTGGATGGCACAACGTTCACTTATTCTGTGTGGGTTAAGATATTCAAGTTACATGCCGTTGCCTACAAGGTTTCGGCCCACATAGATGGCACCGACGCCCCACCAAAAACCGACCACACACACGACTCTTGGCTCGAGCTTGATACATTAGTCCTACAGTGGATATGGAGCACCGTCTCTGACAACCTCCTACCTCAAGTCATGGATTCGGACGGCACTGCACGCGGTGCATGGGTCAAACTAGAGGAAATTTACTTAAGCAACAAGAAAGCTCGTGCGGCGGCGTTAGAGACAAAATTCATGAACCTTACCCTTGTCGCATGCTCCTCTTTGGATGACTATTGTCAAAATTTGAAGAATTTAGAAAATCAACTTGAAGATGTTGATCAACAGATTTTCGAATCACGTCTCGTTCTTCAATTGGTCCGTGGATTGCCTCAAGAATTTGATACTACCGCCTCATTAATTAACTCTACCAACGCTGATTGGGATCAGGCTCGTTCCATGCTCACCGATGAACTTATCCGCATAGAGGCAGGCAAACCCAACTCGTCCTCGGTCATGGTTGCCACTGGCCCTTCTAATCGGTCTTCACAGCAGCAGCCCTCACAGCAGCAGCCGCAATCTTGGAGTCAACAGCAGTAGCCAGCTTGGTCTTCCCAGCAGCAGCAACCTCCAAACTTTACCCGCAGCCGAGGACGAGGCCGAGGATCTTGGAACAAAAACCGGGGAGGCCGTTGAGGCCGGGGTTCAGGCCGCAACCAATCCTACTCACCTTGGCCGACTCAACCACCATAATACCCTACATGGGCCTGGTGGAATGTTCCACCATGTCCCTACCCTTCACAACCGGCCTAGCCCATCCCTCGCCCATATGCACCGCATCACACAGGTACTCCTCCATCTGCAGCCAACCGGTCGACCAACACAGGCCCTTCGGCCCCACATGCCTACTACACAGCTGATCAGCACCCAACCGCCTACGGACAGCAGGCCCCACCTGTTGGTTTCGATGCCCTTAACCCAGCGGAGTTGCAAGCAGCGTTCAATGCCATGAATCTCAATCAACAACCACCGGACCCGGGTCTAATGGATACTGGCGCGGGCTCCCATGTTACCGAGAATTCAGGTATAATCACCATTCCCAATTCTTTTTCTGTAAATCCGAAAATTCTTGTTGGCAACGGGCAATGTCTCCCAATACACGGGTCCGACACTGGCTTTTGCAAAATCCTTGACCGCACCTACATCCTACCTAACATACTTTTTAGCCCGTCCGTTATCAAAACTTTGATTTCAGTTAGACGCTTCACACGTGATAATGAAATCTCTATTGAATTTGACCCCTTTGGTTTCACTGTGAAGGATCTCAAAACTGGACGACACCTTTCCCGCCACAATAGTACCGGAGACGTCTACCCAATCACACCACCACAACTTCCGTCGCAAGCCTGCTTCATTACAACTTCTACTCTCCCTTGGCATGATCGACTTGGGCATCCTGGAGCGCAAGTCTTAGATATTCTTAGTAGAAAATTTAATTTTTTATGTAATAAATACATATCTACTACTTTTTGTAATTCATGCCATTTATCTAATAGTAAACGTTTGCCCTTTTATATGTCCAGTTCCTTCACTTTTTCACCATTCGACATTATTCACTGTGTTTTATGGACCTCACCTGTCATCAGTAAAACTGGTTACAAATATTACATGGTCCTTATAGATAACTTTTCACACTTTGTGTGGTCTACCCTTTAAAATAAAAATCCGAGACTTTCCCCACCTTTGTTAAATTTCACCGCCTTATCCTTACCCAATTCAACCGCCCCATAAAAACATTCCAATGTGACTTGGGCAGGGAATTTGACAACAACCTGTTAAACAATTTGCTCATCAACAGGGACTCTTATTTCGGTTCTCTTGCCCTCAGACATCCTCACAAAATGGGAAAGCCGAACGAATGATTCGTCGGTTAAACGACATCATCCGGTCCCTTCTCACACACGCCCACTTACCACCCATATTTTGGGTCGAGGCTCTTCATACCGCCACATACCTTCACAATATACTTCCCACAAAACACCTAAATTTTTTTATACCCACCTTTGCCCTTTATCTTCGTCACCCAACTTATGACCACCTCCGAGTGTTCGGGTGTGCATGTTACCCGAACACCTCAGCTACCCAACCACACAAAGTACACCCCCGTGCAATTCGTTGCATCTTTCTAGGCTACCCCGCTGACTTTCGTGGGTACTGGTGCCTCGACCCTACCACAGGCAAGGTTCACGTATCCCGCCATGTCACCTTTGATGAGCACACCTTTCCATACTCCCTACCTATACCCTCGGCTACATACTCTTTTTTGGACGACTCAATACCCACTGGGTTTACCTTCGGCCTAACATCGACCCCTAAGCCCGATGTCACGGCCCCTTATCCCTTTACCTATTCTCGTCGTCCATGGCCCACTGACGCTTACCCTTTAACCCATCCTGCCATCGGCCCACAACAACCTCCACAATCTACTACCGGCCCACCTCCAATCCCCAACGACTCACCCGGCCCACCTCCTTCAGCCGCCTCACAAACAGCTCAAACAACATCCACCACCCCAACACCACGGCCTGCTTCCTCAAACAACATCCACCCAATGTCGACCCGGTCCAAAACCGGTTTGATTAAACCTCTGGTTTACCCAACCCTTATTACCACCCCTATTTCGCCCATTCCCACCACCTACGCTAAAGCCTTTGCCGACCCTAATTGGGTACATGCCATGCAAACAGAATTTAATGCTTTACAGGAAAACGAAATGTGGGAATTGGTTCCACGCCCTCATGACATGCCGGTTATCCGATGTATGTGGCTCTTTCGTCACAAGTTTAAAGCCGATGGGTCATTGGAACGGTACAAGGCCCGACTGGTAGTTAATGGGAAATCACAGACAGTGGGGGTTGACTGTGACGATACTTTTAGTCCGGTTGTTAAACCAACAACCATCAGAACGGTTCTCTCTTTGGCGGTCAATCGTTCATGGCCTATTCATCAATTAGATGAAAAATGCTTTCCTTCACGGTCATTTAAACGAGATGGTGTTTATGCATCAACCGCCGGGATTCGATGATACTCGTTGTCCTAACTTTGTTTTCCGACTAACTAAGTCTTTATATGGCTTAAAACAGGCACCTCGGGCTTGGTACACTAGGTTTGCCTCATATATTTTACAGAAGGGTTTCCGCAATAGTGCTTGTGATAATTCGTTGTTTATTTATTCAAAGGGGGCCGACACGAGTTATTTGCTTTTATACGTGGATGATATTATTCTTACAACGTCTAGCAGTACTCTGTTAAACAATATTATTTAGACTCTGTCCCGGGAATTTGCTATGTCTGATTTGGGAGCCTTACATTATTTTTTGGGGATCAAAGTTTCGCGGCATTCCCATGGATTGTTTCTGTCGCAATCTCAATATGCAAAGGATATCCTCGCACGTGCCTCCATGACTGCTTGCAAGCCTTGCACCACACCGGTCGATCTATCGGCTAAGTTGAATGCAACCGAGGGTCCGATTTTTTACGATCCGACCTTATACCGAAGCTTAGCGGGTGCTTTACAATATCTAACTTTTACTCGGCCCGATATTTCTTATGCTGTGCAGCAAGTTTGTCTTTTTATGCACGAGCCTTGGGAGCCACACTTTGCGTTCATGAAACACATATTTCAATATCTTCAGGGAACAATGGATTATGGTCTTCGGATCGTGAAATGTGCCTCAAATGACTTAATTGCATACTCAGATGCTGATTGGAGTGGCTGTCCAGATTCGAGACGTTCGACTAGTGGTTATTGTACTTTCTTGGGAGATAATTTAATTTCGTGGTCATCTAAAAGACAAGCTACTATTTCACGTTCTAGTGCCGAAGCGGAATATCGTGGGGTCGCAAATGCGGTTGCAAAAGCTACTTGGTTACGAAATTTATTGTTTGAGTTGCATGTTCCCTTGAAGAAAGCTACAGTGGTTTACTGTGATAATATTTCTGCCGTCTACTTATCAGACAATCCTGTGCAGCACCAACGAACAAAGCACATCGAAATTGACATTCATTTTATTCAAAGTCCGTGTTGGCCACATTCGCGTGCTCCATGTTCCGGCTGAAAATCAATACGCTGACATATTTACCAAAGGCCTTCCAAGGGACTTGTTTCAGTCTTTTCGCTCCAGTTTAAGCGTTTGTACTCCGCCCGCCAAACTGCGGGGGAATATTAGCACCATATATTATTATTATTGTTATTTAGATTATTCTAGAATGTTTATATTTATGTGATAGGAATCATTGTAAATTAGGAATTATTATCTTTTTCTAATTAGGTGTTAGTATAAGTTCATGGTTCTTTCCTATATAAAGGGGTCTCTTGTATTCTATTTGATTCATTCAATAATATCGATTCATGAACACTTTCACTTTTTAGGTGGTTAACTAGCATACAATATGATTTTCTGAATTTTTCTACTTTTCTCTTAAAAGGAAATAGAAAAGTTAGTTCTCATTAAACAATAAAGAATCATGTTTTTATAATAAGAAAAAAACCAAGTGAATGTAATTAAACAAAATCCAAAGTTTATAATTATTATGGATAGATGCAAATTGTAAACAAATTTGGAAACCAAATAAAATGAAAATTATTGTATATGTTGTCTTCAATGAAATATAATAAAACAAACTACTTTTTTTTCAAAACAGAAATTAAGGGTATAAGATGGGAAATGTCATGAGCTTACACAATGCTTATTTATTCAAAAGAGAAAGAAAATTGACCAATCTTAATTTAAAACAAAATACATATCTCATACATTTATGGCGTATTATTAATTTAATTTTGTTTTTCCAAATAAGAAAAAAAGGAAAAATCATGTCATTTTTTTTGAAAGGTAAATTTCATTCAAAAGAGAAAGAAAATTGACCAATCTTACTTTAAAACAAAAGACTAATGTCTCACACATTTATGGCTTATTATTAATTTAATTTTGTTTTTCCAAATAAGAAAAAAAGGAAAAATCATGTCATGTTTTTTGAAAGATAAATTTTATTCAAAAGAAAGAAAATTGACCAATCTTAGTTTAAAACAAAAGACTAACGTCTCACACATTTATGGCGTATTATTAATTTAATTTTGTTTTTCCAAATAAGAAAAAAAAACTAAAATCACGTCATTTCTATAGTTTTTCTTTAAATGTCATATTATTTGTATTTTACATAGTTTTTCTTTAAATATCGATACTTTCTATAAAAGGAGAAATCTGAGTAACATAAGAAAAGTTGTTGTGTCAGCTGGAGAGGCTGTCCAACAAGGCTTTTCTTATGTCATTATTACATCATAAAGCTTAATATATAAAATCATTTAAAATTCTGTCCAAACCTCTGCCAGGGTAAACATCTGCTCATTTCTATGTGACTTTACTTTAATACCGAGCAGCAGTTGTTGTTATCGTCCATAATGCTTTTTAGATCAGCAGATGTTTAAGGCTAATTACCGGGAAATTCAAATTCAAAAATGCATGGAAATAAGTAATTAGCAATTAATGCATGTCACTCAGAAACTCCTGTCAATCATCCTTCTTATATAAGGACATTTCCCTCTTCATATTTCATCACGCTTTCATCTTCTTTGATTTTGAAATTTGAAATTTAATCACAATCCGAATTCCGAATTAGAAGCATGTCAATATCAATTGACAGTAACAATCTTAGTTTTGTTAACGATTTCAATCCTGGGAAAGATATGTGGAACATGAAAGTGAGAATTATTCGAAAATGGAATCAGGGTTACAAGATGGATCTCATCTTCATTGATGAAAAGGTAATTTGTATCTCTGATTTTTCGTTTTATTAGAGAATGTAGTGGTGTATGCTAAGAAGATACTTTCTTTAAATGTTCTTCAGGGTGCTAAGATTCAAGCAGGTATTAAGAGTCATCTGATACCTGTTTTGATGGACATCTTCAAGAAGATGCTGTTGTGATTCTGTCGAAATTTGGTGTTGGTGAGAATAAAGATTTATATAAAGTAGCAGTGCAGCCTTATAAAATCAACTTTTATAGATGCACAACTGTTACTCCTGCGAGCGATTGGCAATGTGTTAAGTATGGTTTCAACTTCAGAGCTTATGAAGATATTCTTCAAGGAGAGGCGTTAAACGCTTTGAGTGTTGGTAGTGTATATTTTTGTAATCATGTCTTGCTTGTATAATATTAGAGAGTTTTACTTATATTCTTGTATAATGTGATCATATAGATGTTGTTGGATCTGTGGTTTGTTGTGGAGATCTTGAAATCTTTGATTGACCTCCAAAGGAGACTAAGAAGATCAATTTCGATATTGAAGACTTGGAGTAAGTTGTTGTTTACATGTGCAGTCATGTACTGATCATTGTTTGTATTTAATGATGTTAATAAATAAGATGAAGAATGTTGGTATTTAATGTGGGATCATGGTAATGGTAATAAATGAGATCTATAATGTTTGTATCTAATGCTGAATCATGGTAATAAATGAGATCAACAGTTTATTCTTAGTGAATATGTTAGTTAATTTATTGCTCATTTGCTACTTTAATAAATGTCATAATTTTCCTTTGATTTTGTGTTTTTATTCATTCAATTTGGTTTTGATATTAGAGATTTGTAAAGAAAGGTCATAAATTAGTATTTAGTATATCGTCATATAAATATTCTTTTCATGTAGGGGTAAGGTTTTGCGGTGTACTGTTTGGAATGATTATGCTCTGCAGATTAAGGACTTCATTTCTAAAATCCCACCTCAGGAGCATGTGATGGCTGTTATATAGCATGGGAAGTGTAAGGAATGGAAAGGTATTTTTGTTACTTTCTGCAAATCATAACTATACTGTTTATTTCTGGCAATATAAAGACAGGTATACATTAAATATCTATATACTTTTGCATGTAGGTGAATATACTGTTCAAAGTGATAAGTTTGCAACACGGATTTTTCTAAATGAAGAAATTGATGAAGTTAATGAGCTAAGGAGGAGGTAATTTGTCAATGTAATTTCTATTGTATATAGATGTTCAATTCAAATACTTGGTTTCATGTTATTTGTATACTAATTCTAATCATTTGTGGTATTCAAAAGTCTTATACTGAAGTTTGGACAAGGGAGTGGTTCTACTTCTCAAACAATACTATCGTCTCAGAATGTTTTTCCATTGCATAAAGAATTTGTAACTGATGGTGTGAAGAAACATGTTGATGAGATTAGTGAGATAGAAAAGGTTTCACATCTTTTTATATAGTTTGGTTATTTGTTTGGTTTGTCACCTGCATGTTTGTCAAACTAGAGATTACAAGTTCATATATTGTTTTTACAGGAAATGTCTTGTGTCGTGGTTGCGACAATTAAGATTGTGCAAGAAGAGTATAGTTGGTTTTATGCTGCCTGTCGTAAGTGTTTCAAGAAGGTGATGGGTAAAAGTGAATACTTGCAGAATGTTGAAAATGTTTCAGATGATATTGTTCGATTACCTGTGACTTCTTTGGTTTGTCCCAAATGTCATAGTGAATGTACATCGATCACCACAAAGTAAGCAATGATGATTATTTAATGTTATATTTATATAAGTAATATTCTAAGACTGAAATTTGAATATAGTTTTGCAGTTTAGTTAGACATTTGTGTATATTTCAGGTTCAAGGTGCAAGTCCAGGTGCATGATGAGAGTGGTAGTGTTTCTTTTGTTATGTTTGATAGAGATGTTCAGAAGCTTCTTGGATTAGCAGCGAGTGACATAAGAGAGAGGCAGGTTAAGGCTAATGATACTGGATGTTTCTCTCATGAGATATTTTGATTGGTTGATAAGAAGGTTGCTTTTAAGATTGATGTCTCAGAGTTCAATCTTAAAAATGACTATCGTGTTTATACTGTGCAAAAAAACATGTGATGATCTAGTAATAATTGCTGAGTTGGTTGGTAGAGATGGTAATGGTGATGAAAATACTGAGGAGGTAGCATATAAAATTACTTTTTCAATCTATTTATTTTTCTTTTGAGTTTTAAAGACTAGATTCTGCACTTTTTTATATGATAGCATATATTATGATCCTTTAGGTTACTCAAGAGGTAGCTGATGTTAAAGATGTTAACCTTTCAAAATCTTCCCAGGTGTCTGCTGAATGAACTTCAAGGGTGAGTATTTATTTTTAAAGTATGTTTAGTATGTTTAAAAAGAGTTCATTATTTTATTAAATGAGATCAATAGTTGTTTTGTGATCTGTTGCAAGGATGTTGTCTTTGTTACGGCCGACTCTTCAGCCGTTGAAGTTGAATAGGATTCCGGATCAAGTCCCAATGGAAAGCCGATGGCTCAAAATGCTGATGTTGTCAACGTTGGTGAGCTATCCACTAATGTGAGAAGAACCCAGAAGAAGCTGACTAAGGTTAACAATTAGATACTTATGAAAAAACAATTCTTATGAGAGATAAGTAGAAACCACTTACTTTTGAAGAATCCTTGTGGTTTTTATTTATGTCTGTTAACTGTTGTTTTAACAAACTATGGTTAAAAGTTTGGTTTGTAAGGGCTACAATGATGAATATGGTATGTAATGTCTACGGTTTGAATATCAAGTAAAGTTAACCTTTTGTTTGTTATATAATATTGTTATTATACATTATATACATTTTGGTGATATTGATGGGCTGGACAAGTAGTAGGGTTGTATATTATTGTTAGATTAATGAATGAAAATGTAATCAATTGGTTAGTGGGAAAACTGTTAGGGTCTGAGATACATTAACATCTGTTAGAGGCTAAGAACTGTTATAGTGTGCTAATGTCACGGCCCCCGACCCGGTTTGACCCGTTTCAGGAGCCGCGGGACAGAAATCCCGTGATATTTATTTATGTGCTTTTAGCAGCGGAATTCTTTAACATCAGGATCGTTATAAAGCTAAAAAAAACTTTTCCCGATTATTTTATTTCACAATTCGGGCTAAAACCCCGATAATTTACAATAATAAGATTTTTCTGATAATTCTTTATTTCAAAACATATTTCTTTATTTTATACTGAGCCACTATCTTAAGCTTGAAATGCTCCCCGGCACTTTTCCTGAATTACAGTAGATCACCTGAAACATGTTTGAAAAAGGTTTTGTCAGCGGGGAAATACTGAGTGAATCATTCATTTTACTAAAACGACACAATTGTTATAATTCACAGTGTTAAGATCTTTTACACATGTTTCTGATATCAACCAACTACCCACAGTATTTGTCACTCGACCGGATCTGTGACAGTGGTCATATCACCATTGGCTGCCCCAATGAATGACGTATCACTAAATTTTAGGTTCGCCCACCTAAAGTGATAAAAACAGTAGTAATGTGCACAATACCCCACATACTGGCTGTAATTTGGTGATTACATCAACTTAATCACTGTAATTATAATTCTGAAAATAATTTGGAGTATTGTAAAATAGTTGATAAAAAGAGAATGACTCACATTGCAGATTTAATACGGACAGAATATGATTTAGCCTGGTTAACCTAATTTCAATAATAATGCACACAAAACTGGGTTAGTGATCAATACAGCAGTCACGATAACTCACGAAATCAAATTCTCACAATGAACGACAAAGTGCAATACTTAAACATTCATCGATTTAACGACGAACGACAAAGTATAACCCAATGTGGGCGGCACTTAAACATTCTTTGGATATATTGATCTCGGAAAATGAATCGTAATAGCGATCGAGTAATTACCCTGTTTTGCGGCAGCAATTCGAAAGCAGTGTGTGTTTAATTGTGATATTACATATCTATCTCGACGTACACAGAGCGTATTAACGTCGTTTCAACTTCTAAAGGCTACTGCCAATGTCTGCTATTTATAGTGAAATTTGGGACTCCCTTACGGACCGTATGGCTTTTCCCTTTACGGTCCGTAAAGGGTGCAGTCTATATACCTATGCTAGTTGGTTTCGGGACTAGCTTGCATGAATCACCAAAAATTTGAATTTCAATCTGTACAACACGATTTTAAGATAATTATCAACTAGGGTTTACCCCCCCCCCCCTGAGTTTTAGGGGCCCTGATCCTGATTCCAATTGTTCCGAAATTTTAGGGTCAGTGCGGAATTATTTAGGTGTCTCAATTAGGGTTTCCTTATTGACTAATTATCATTCTAATTATAAATTTTAATGAGAGTTGTTACATCCTCCCCACCTTAAGAAAAATCTCGTCCTCGAGATTTATTGAAATAGATGAGGGTATTTCCGCTTTATTTCCGACTCCAGTTCCCAAGTATATTCTGGTCCTCTCTTGGATTCCCATTTGACTTTTACCAGTACTAATCGCTTGTGTTTGAGAAACTTGATTTTCCGGTCTTCAATTTGTAAAGATTTCTCTATGAATTTCAGCCTTTCATTTACCTCTACATCTTGAAGAGGTACTATTAGGGATTCGTTTGATAGACATTTCTTAAGATTGGATACATGAAATACATCATGTACTCCAGCTAATTCTTCTGGTAGTTGTAAGCGATAAGCAACTGGTCCGATTCGTTGAATCACTGGGAATGGTCCAACATATCTTGGACTCAGTTTTCCTTTCTTACCAAATCGTACTACTCCTTTCCAAGGAGATACTTTCAAAAGGACTCTGTCTCCTATCTGGAATTCGAGTGGCTTGCGGCGATTGTCTGCATAGCTCTTTTGGCGATCTCTAGCCGTCTTTAGTCTTTCCTTGATTTGTGTTATCTTGTTAGTGGTTTCTTGCACGATTTCTGGACCTGATAATTGACTTTCTCCTATTTCTACCCAACATACTGGAGTTCTGCACTTGCGTCCATACAGTGCTTCGAATGGAGCGGCATCAATGCTTGAGTGATAACTATTATTATAGGAGAATTCGATTAATGGTAAATGGTTATCCCAATTACCTCCAAAGTCAATTACACATGCTCGGAGCATGTCTTCTAAGGTTTGGATCGTCCTTTCACTTTGTCCGTCTGTTTGTGGATGATATGCAGTACTTAAATTGAGTCGGGTTCCCATTGATTCTTGGAAACTTGTCCAGAAACGGGAAGTGAAACGACTATCTCTATCCGATACAATGGAGAGTGGAACTCCATGTAAGGATACTATTTCATCTACGTATAACTTGGCTAACCTTTCCATATTAAAGGTTTCCTTTATTGGTAGAAAATGAGCGGATT
The DNA here is from genome assembly GCF_002127325.2 of Helianthus annuus. Taxonomy (NCBI): domain Eukaryota; kingdom Viridiplantae; phylum Streptophyta; class Magnoliopsida; order Asterales; family Asteraceae; genus Helianthus; species Helianthus annuus. The sequence continues at coordinate 24,778,019 of NC_035443.2, read as the reverse complement.
TGGTTAATCGGTCTACGATCACCCAAATGGCATCATTACCTTTTCTGGTTTTGGGTAACTTAGTAACAAAGTCCATTGTTATGAGTTCCCATTTCCATACAGGCATTTCTAATTGTTGTAGCAGACCTGAAGGTTTCTGATGTTCGGCTTTAACTTGTGAACAAGTTAGACACTTAGATACGTATTCGGCTATATCCTTCTTCATTCCCATCCACCAGAAATTCTTTCTTAAATCTTGGTACATCTTATTGTTTCCTGGATGTACAGTATACCTAGATTTATGAGCTTCGTCTAAAATCTTTGACCTTAAATTTCCCTGTTTAGGTACCCAAATTCTGCTTTTGTGGAATTTCCAAATTCCATTATTTCCTTGTTCCAATTCTTTTAGGTAACCTTTCATTCCTTCGGCATCGTCCTTGATTGCCGTTTCCTGAATTTCCTTTAATTGTTCCATTAAATCTACTTGTAGATTTATTCTAAGGGCACGGACTCGCCTTTGCTTCTCATGATACTTACGACTTAAGGCGTCTGCGACTATGTTTGCCTTTCCTTCGTGATATTGAATATCACAGTCGTAATCACTCAGGATTTCCATCCATCTTCTTTGCCTCATGTTTAACTCTTTTTGCCCAAATATATACCTTAAACTCTTATGATCTGTATAAACAGTAAACTTACTTCCATACAGATAATGTCTCCATATCTTAAGGGCAAAAACTATAGCTCCTAATTCTAAATCATGAGTCGTATAGTTTTCTTCGTGCTTTTTCAATTGTCTGGAAGCATACGCAATTACCTTCTTGCGTTGCATCAACACACATCCGTATCCTAATTTTGAAGCATCACAATATACCTTAAAATCTTCTGTTCCTTCTGGTAAGGCTAAGATTGGAGCATTGGTTAATTTTTGCTTTAAGATTCTGAAGGCCTCTTCTTGTTTAGGTCCCCACTCAAACTTAGTGGCTTTACAGGTTAGCTTAGTTAATGGTATAGCTATCTTGGAAAAATCCTTAATAAACCGTCTATAATATCCAGCTAATCCTATAAAACTTCTAATTTCCATTGCAGTTTGCGGAACCTTCCAATTGGTAATTGCTTCTATCTTAGCAGGATCTACGTGAATACCTTTGTGATTCACCATGTGTCCTAAAAATTGCACTTCTTGTAGCCAAAATTCACACTTCGAGAATTTAGCGTACAACTTTTCTTTTCTTAACAAAGTTAAGAGTGCATGCAAGTGCTGACAATGTTCGACCTGACTTTTTGAATAAATAAGTATATCGTCTATGAAAACAATTACAAATTTATCCAAATATGGTTTACAGATCCTGTTCATCATGTCCATAAATGCTGCAGGTGCATTAGTTAATCCAAAGGGCATGACTGTAAACTCATAATGTCCATACCTAGATCTAAAAGCAGTTTTAGGTATGTCTTCTTCTTGAACCTTTAATTGATGATATCCGGAGCGCAAATCTATCTTAGAAAAATATTTAGCGCCTTGTAATTGATCGAAAAGATCATCAATCCTAGGTAATGGGTATCGATTCTTAATTGTAACCTTATTCAGCTCTCTATAATCGATACACATTCTCATCGATCCATCTTTCTTTTTCACAAACAACACTGGTGCACCCCAAGGGGATGAACTAGGTTGTATAAATCCTTTGCTTAGTAATTCATCTAATTGCTTTTTCAATTCTAACATTTCGGTAGGAGCTAATCGATAGGGTGCCTTGGCTATCGGTGTAGTTCCTGGAATTAGATGAATCCTAAATTCTACCTCCCTATCTGGTGGTAACCCAGGTAAATCTTCCGGAAATACATCTGGGTATTCTGAGACTACAGGAATTTCCTTAAGTTCTTTTCCTTTAGTACAAATGATTACTGAAATCATATATACTATTCCTTGTTTCCGTTCATAATTAGCAACTTTCATTACTGATATGAACTTCAGCGGCTTTCGAGGTTTATCTCCTGTAATCATGATTACTTTCCCAGTAGGTGATTGAATTTCTATAGAGTTTCTATCACAAATGATTTGAGCATGGTTGGCTATTAACCAATCCATTCCTAACACAACATCGAACTCAGCTAATTTCATAGGCAATAGGTTTGCAATAAATTTATGACCTGAGAGTTCTATTTCTACTTTTTGCAAAACCTGATTGATTTTTACTGAATTCCCATCTGCGGTTTCGACTGTAAAAATCTGCCTAACGGTAGTTAAGGGTAACTTAAGAGCTTGACAGAATGAAGTATTTATAAAACTTTGGTTTGCACCAGAGTCAAATAATACTTTTGCATAAACGTTGTGAACTAGAAACGTACCGGCGATGACATCCGGAATGAGCTCTGCTTCTTGAGTGGTTAGCTGGAATGCTCTGGCATTCTTCTTAGTAGCTCCTTCGGTCGCTTTGGGTTTGTTGTCTACTGGGTTGGCTAACTTAGGACATTCTGCTTTGAAGTGTCCGGCTTCTCCACAATTGTAACAAATTATGGATTTCTTCCTGCAGTTTTCTTCACGATGTCCTATCGTTTCGCAAAAATTGCAAAGTTTATTACATCTTCCAAAATGATTCTTTTTGCAAATTTTGCAGAATGGCAAAGTGGAGGATTGCCCTGTTCCTCTTTTCTTGAAATTCCTACTATTACCCACCCTAAATCCTTGGGTAATTTTTTGAGCTAGTTCCTTCTTCCTATCTTCATCTCTTGTGCGTATCAGTTCATCAGTTAGGGTGTTAGCTAATTCTACTGCATCGTCAATAGTGCGAGGTCTCGCAGCCTTAACGATATTGCGAATTTCGCTAATTAATCCCCAAATATAGCGAGAAATGAGTACCGGTTCCGGCGAAGCCAGGTTAGGTACCACTCTAGCATATTCGAAGAATGTCGAAGTATAACCACGAGAATCCACACCTAACATCCGATGAGTTAGGAACTTATTTGCCATTTGTTCCTTTTCATACTCAGGACAGAATTTTCTTTCTACCAGACTCTTAAATTCTTCCCAAGTCATAGCATAAGCCCTATCTCTTCATTTAGCTTGTAACACAGTGTTCCACCATTCGAGTGCTCATTCTTTAAACAGATTTGATGCGTACATGACCTGATCATCTTTGGCACACTTACTTATTGCAATTACTGCTTCGGTTTTCTCTAACCAACGCAGTGATGTAGTTGCCCCTTCATTGCCTGCAAATTCAGTGGGTTTACAAGCAAGGAATTCTTTGAAAGTGCAACCAGGTGTTGCAGCCTTCCGTTTCTTAGGGAACGACGTGTGCTGGGATTCATTATCATGATTAACATGATTATGGCCACCGTTTATACTATTACTGAAGTTATCTTTAGTAGTACGTTTACTAGGAATGATATGTTGCGGTTCGATTGGACTTTTTACAGCAGCAACGAATGCTGGAATAGCATTGGCTATCCCTTGAGCAACAATATTTTCAATATCTTGTCTAGTCATATATTGATCCCCTGGATGTTGCTCCGACTGATTAACCTCATTTACTGGTTCATTACCACTATTTGCCATCTGATAATATATAATAATTTTTATTAGTATTTGATAAATAGTAATCATACATAAACAATCAGACAATTTATAATACACGTATAGTCAAGACTATCGATTTCTCGATTCTATTTCATATCCGTTATAGTATGCATCACTACACACAGATATTTTACAAAGTTTTATTCGGAGTTATGTTACAGACTGATTTCACTATATACTATTACACAACTATAGTTTTACCATCCTCCTATCCCTCACCATTTGTTGTTCTAAAAACGCATTTCCCTTTCATCATATTTCCAGGCAATCTGTCCCCCTATCTCCCTGATTCTATTCCCTGCATCCATCAACTCTTCACCGAAATGGCGAAGTTCAGCCATATTCTCAGTGCTCATTGGTGGATTAGGTAGGGGTTCTGGATCGAATTGCGGAAGGAAGGAATAAGGGTCGTTGACAATATTTTGAAATTGCCAATCATTCGTCCACCATTCTTCCATTTCTATAGGTTGAGCGTGGACTATTGGTTCTGGGATTGCTGGTGCAAAATTCATAGGGAGTGGATTTTCACTAGCATAGGTATTGTATTGACAGGTTGAATAGTTTCACAGTTTGCCAATAGAAAATCTATCTCATCCTGAAAAGTTATTTCCTGGTTTTGGTTTTGATTGGAGCTCTCTCCGATTTCTATCTGAGTTGGTCTAGAACCTTGTCCTATTTCCATTTCTATTTCCTTAGAATATTCCTCAAACTGTATCTCCATTTGCCTAGAATCTTTCTGAACTTCAATTTCCATTTCCGGCTGTTTACCAGTTTCTTTTGCTATTTCTAAAGGATTGTTTATTTTAGGAAGTTTCGGAACTGGCTTTTTCCTACGGATACGATGTCCCCACACGTAATTCTTCTTTTTCTTTCGTTTTGGCTTTGTCAAAGGTGGAGCATGGAATTCTACAGGTTGGTCCACATCAGCAAAGTATGCAGTAAACTCTTGGGAAACTTCTATATTCACCGGGTAAAGATTGAGGTTCTGAAAAGCTTCAGATATCTCGCTCATGCTGTGTAGCATATATGCAAAATGCACAGAAATACTAAGTTAAAACTTTGGAACAAAGTTTAACAAGTAAACATCGAAGTTTTATTGCACACTATTTGTACAAAATAACAGGAAAGAACATACTCAGATTTATTTATTTATTTACTGAGAAGTGTTATTACTAGACTTAGGGTATTTAAAGATTTGCATGTTCTGCTACTGTAGCTAGCATATATAAATTTGCCCATTTCTCATCTAGCTTATCTTCCCAAGGTGATTTATTGATTAACTCCTGGGTTTCCTTTTTAATCCTCTTTTCTCGGATTTGCTATTTACTTTTCTTAATAATCATACTCCTTTTTCTAGGAGAAAGCGGTTTCTCATATTGTGCTTTTCGCACAAATATTCCTTCTTCAGGAATTGTAGGGAGCTTTGAAAATTTAGTTTTGGATGAACTTCCCTCTTCGTAGACTGACCTATCTAATTAGCTTAACTCAGTCAGTTTAATGAAACACATAATCACATAATAGTAATCAGGAAAAATTAAGTATCTTTTAAATACTTAATTAGCTTAACTCAGTGGCTCTGATACCACCTTATTTCTGTCACGGCCCCCGACCCGGTTTGACCCGTTTCAGGAGCCGCGGGACAGAAATCCCGTGATATTTATTTATGTGATTTTAGCAGCGGAATTCTTTAACATCAGGATCGTTATAAAGCTAAAAAAAACTTTTCCCGATTATTTTATTTCACAATTCGGGCTAAAACCCCGATAATTTACAATAATAAGATTTTTCTGATAATTCTTTATTTCAAAACATATTTCTTTATTTTATACTGAGCCACTATCTTAAGCTTGAAATGCTCCCTGGCACTTTTCCTGAATTACAGTAGATCACCTGAAACATGTTTGAAAAAGGTTTTGTCAGCGGGGAAATACTGAGTGAATCATTCATTTTACTAAAACGACACAATTGTTATAATTCACAGTGTTAAGATCTTTTACACATGTTTCTGATATCAACCAACTACCCACAGTATTTGTCACTCGACCGGATCTGTGACAGTGGTCATATCACCATTGGCTGCCCCAATGAATGACGTATCACTAAATTTTAGGTTCGCCCACCTAAAGTGATAAAAACAGTAGTAATGTGCACAATACCCCACATACTGGCTGTAATTTGGTGATTACATCAACTTAATCACTGTAATTATAATTTTGAAATAATTTGGAGTATTGTAAAATAGTTGATAAAAAGAGAATGACTCACATTGCAGATTTAATACGGACAGAATATGATTTAGCCTGGTTAACCTAATTTCAATAATAATGCACACAAAACTGGGTTAGTGATCAATACAGCAGTCACGATAACTCACGAAATCAAATTCTCACAATGAACGACAAAGTGCAATACTTAAACATTCATCGATTTAACGACGAACGACAAAGTATAACCCAATGTGGGTGGCACTTAAACATTCTTTGGATATATTGATCTCGGAAAATGAATCGTAATAGCGATCGAGTAATTACCCTGTTTTGCGGCAGCAATTCGAAAGCAGTGTGTGTTTAATTGTGATATTACAGATCTATCTCGACGTACACAGAGCGTATTAACGTCGTTTCAACTTCTAAAGGCTACTGCCAATGTCTGCTATTTATAGTGAAATTTGGGACTCCCTTACGGACCGTATGGCTTTTCCCTTTACGGTCCGTAAAGGGTGCAGTCTATATACCTATGCTAGTTGGTTTCGGGACTAGCTTGCATGAATCACCAAAAATTTGAATTTCAATCTGTACAACACGATTTTAAGATAATTATCAACTAGGGTTTACCCCCCCCCTGAGTTTTAGGGGCCCTGATCCTGATTCCAATTGTTCCGAAAATTTTAGGGTTTGTGCGGAATTATTTGGGTGTCTCAATTAGGGTTTCCTTATTGACTAATTATCATTCTAATTATAAATTTTAATGAGAGTTGTTACAGCTAACATTTGTTAACCCCTAAGAACTGTTAAAGATTTGTTAAAGGCTAAGCACTGTTATAGCGTGCTTCAATAGACCTTATGAGCTGTTGATCATCATCTGTTAAAGAACTTATATTATAGATCTTCTGTTGAATTGTGTAATATCTGTTGGTCCACAGCAGAACTTAGGTTCATCATACATTTGGCTTCATCAGCAGAGGTTCTCTTTAGCAGACCTTTTCTTCAGCAGTCTTTGTCTTAACAGACCTTTTGGTTCATCAGCAGAGTTTGTTTGGCTCATGAGCCGAGGTTGTTTGGTTTAACAGACTTTTCTTTCAACAATGGTTGTCTTCAACAGACGTTTTAGTTTGCAAAGTTTAGGGAAACAAATGTTGAGTCTGTCCCTTTGGTAAGAGCAGATTTTTAAAACACTGTTATTTGTAATTACAAGTTGTATACTATTTTATTAATTTTGAGTCTTATATTTCTTTTTGTTAAGCGACCGGGAAATGTAATAGAAAATAGTAATGTTTAGATGCAAAATATAGTAATGTTTACTTGAAAAATATAAAAAGATAAAACCACAAAGTTTTGAAAGGATATAACTTTATATACTAACACTACATAAATTCATTCTTAAGTTAGTTTTCGAACAAGAAAGTTGTCCATCAAACATGTTAACTAAAACATAAATCATTAATTGCTGAAAAGATGTTCAAAGACTATGTCAACAAACTTCAAAGTGTATTTTACCTCATCTTACACTTTTTTCTTCGACTATCTCAAACCGCAGCTTTTCCCCACAGATATTCCCGTTTCATCCATGATACGCTGCCAGTTTGTATACATCACTAGATGGTTGTTGTCGTCAGGTCTTCTATGATCTCTCCTAACAACCAGCTGTACCAAAAACTTCACATGACCAAATGACAACACAGCTCTACAGTAGTCATTTAGCTGGTGTTCTCGAACAAAGTTCCTCGGTATTGCCTGTAAAGGAAAATTCTTTCTTTAGTTATTCATTCAAAACAACATATACTTTAAGTAATAACAGATAGATCCAACATTATAAGTAAAATCAACCATATTAAAAGTATATATGTAAATACCAAGCTGTGTGTCTCTATAACATGGTATTCAAACTGTTTTTTATAATGTGGACGCTTTTTGGGGTGTTGATAATTGCTACGGCTACAGTGATGTTTAGCTCCCCATGAAGTCCAATCTCGTCTTTGTTAAAAACCTTCACAGTGAAGTTAAAGTCGTCTTCAGGAGTACTTCCCATCCATTGAAACAGCAGTTGGCAACTTTCCTCAATGTCATTTTCAAAGCAAAAAGTTGTCAATCCTGGTCCCATAAAACCAGCAGACAATCCCTTTTTGTTTTCAGGAGAGAAAACATAATACACATCAATTTTACTACTCTGCTTTGGTCCATGTACTTTTGCAACCGAGTTATCAATTTTTAGTCTCCTTTCCGACAACAGCTTCAGCAAATCGTGTGGTAAATGCTATAATTTTCATACATTTCAGAAATATCATATTAGATTTTATATAGGATACCAAAATATAAATTAGAAGTTTTTCCAACAGCCCAAAAGATACACTGGCAATATATAAAAATAAGGTGGCAATTTTTAACTTGCTTGCAGTATGTTTCTTCTTCAGCTTGTATCAAGCAACCATGAACATAATCTCTGTTCGAGCCATCGTTTCTAATCTCCAATCCCTCATTGTTCAAAACATTTATCTCAAATTTTACTTCTTTCAATTTTTTTAAACACAGCTTGTCTATGTTCTTATTTCTATAAGTTTCAACAAACCGAGTCCATTCTGGCCCGTTTATCCTCTTACTTTTATGACCGATGCTCTGTACTGCAATCTTATACTTAAATCCCGTATAATCAACCAACTTTATTACTTCACACTTTCTTGGTAATTGGTTACTCATTATCCTTGGAAGTACCTATGTATATAAAACACATAACATTTAATATATCTTTAATTTTATAAATACAGTTTTTAGCATAGAATTGTTATTTGAGCTAATTTGTTCTGAGAATATAGCTTACCAATCCCTCATTTAGGTCTGTCAATTCAGAGACATTAATAACTACCAATCCCTCATTCAATATGGTCCCTACAACCAACAATATGAATCTAACACCGTGTAACATCAAATTTGTATTCTTGTATAATAAAAAAGTATTATATGACATTAAAGTTTTCAAATATCCATGTTTGTGTCAACTTCAAACTTCAGTTTTTTTCAACAGCCAAGGCTATATTCACTTACAAATCAGACATATGAGTACTATAAACTGATTGCAGAATATTTTATCAAAATTAATATTGATAGAACAAATTTATCAACACTACATGGCAATTCATACAATAATTCTAAAACCATTCGTAAAATATACAACCAAATATTTATGAAACAATAATATTTCAGATTCTTATTTAGATGGAATGAATCAAAATGTAACTAAATAAGTTGATATAAATCTTATTATAAAATAAAGAAAACAAGTTCATATAAGTTTATCTATTTTTACATCAGTAGATTGTGATTATGATGTTTATATAATTTGAAATGAGGAAACTGAAAGGAACATGTCAAAGCATACCTGTAAAATACACAAGAGAACAAAAAAATACCTGATCTAAAACTTTAGACTTCTGATCGTCAAGTCTGAAGAAGAAGAAGAAACTGTAGAGTTTTTTCGCCGGAGAAGAAGAGGTAAGATTGTATTGGGATTGTTGAAAGTAAGATATTTATCTATTAACTTGTAATTATTTATTTATTTAACTTATAATAATCTTTAATATCGGAATTTAAAAACTATTTTTAATTATATAAACATATGAATTAATAGATAAGTTTTTCTTATTTAGCATTAAATTTATATTCAAGCAGTGGTTGCTGTCGTGCAAAAATTGCCCCATTTTAATGTAAAAGGGGGTAAAGTATAAATTTTACAAAACTTAATTTCAACCAACTAGTGTAAATGTAACATCTATATTAACTCCATTTAATATACTTTTCATCTCCATTATTAATATAAGCTCCAGAAAACATATTCGGAAGTTTTCTCAAATAACTTTCTTATCATAATCGGCAAGGTTCTATTGCATAATATAGATTACACGCTATAAAACCAAGTATTGTTTCTTTGAATTTCTTGTTTGTATTTTAAATGTTAGATTAATCATTATTTGATGTTACAAGTATGTATTTGTCACTGACGGTGTTTCATATTCTTTGTTGAAGCAAATAATAGTTGCTGTAATCCGGTGTACTTTTATCGATTAAGTACTGCATTAACTTAAATGAAGTTACTGATAGCATTCTCTGTCACAATTTGTGCATGCTTCTTCGTGATGTTGTCTTCTACATTACGATTGGTAAATCAACCATATAATTTTTGGTTGATGCTTATTTGCTTAACTGTTGTGAGAGATGATGATTTTCGTATTGTGCTTTATTTTTATAATACCTTAAGTGTGTGATTATACAAATAGTCCGGTTAATATTTGGTACTTTTGTTTTTAAGTGCTGATTTAGTTTACGGGATGTTAGTGATGTCTATTTTATAATGTTGTTTGTCTATGACTTTTGTTGGATGCTTTTCATCTTTATAACTTGTAAGTTTAAATTGTTTATTGCAGATATGAATCTATCCAATCAAACACCATCTTTTTTACAATTCCTTAATGAAGATGATTTTATATTTTTTTGTATGTTTTTTAACTTTCTTGCTACTATTAGGATTCTACATTAATTTTTGATATAAGATGTTTGTTAACTACTGTCGCAGAATCTACCACTTGATTTTGAGACTCTGTTGTGGGGCAAGGAGTTCCCGTACGGTCGAATTGTAGAGTTACTTGATGGTGACAAATCATGGTTAGTACGAGTAAGGAAGAGAGATGATCATTGTATATTTACGAATGGATGGACAAAGTTTGTTAGAGATTGTTGTTTGAAAACCAAAGATGTTGTATTGGTAAAAGCTATTGGAAGTTTGTCATTCGTTGTCTCATGTTTTAAAGAAAATGTCTACAAGAACTCTTACATTTCAGCAAATATTAGACCTGAACTTGGCATGACTATAAGTAACGATATATTATTTTGTTACGTACTATAAACATTTTTTGCTAGCTCAACAACTTGCTAACATCTGTTTGCCCTTTTAACGTCTGTTTCCTTATAATCTTAACATCTGTTGACTAACCTTTTTAACTTCTGTTGACTTAGTCTTTTAACCTCGGTTGACTAACATCTGATATTTAAGATCTGTCCACGTTGCAACCTCTGATGGACATAATGGATGACAGTTGTTACGAAACCTCTGTTGGATAGCAACAGAGGTGTATAATAGTTGATAGCCAAACAGTGGTTAGGTTGTGTGTAAATACTGTAACTACTGTTGACTAACCCTGTTGAGTAATTCTCATTTTAACTTTTGTTGACTAACCCGTTGTAACTTCTGTTGCTCATTAGTTCAAATCAAATTTGTAAGTCTGCACTAATTATTCCTTTGCTTCTTCTATAGCTAATTGCTGACAAATTTTGGAAACAATTCTATGGTAAAAATTATGAGTATGGGATGACAACTATCTATGTTGGCGAAAGGTTTTGGAATGTGATGATGAAAGGATGGACCAATGGATGCGGATTTACTGATGGATGGTTAAAATTGATTGAAGAAGTTCCAATAGCAGTTGAATCTTTGTTGGTTTTCACCATGATTGCATCTAAAATGTTTGAGCTTTCCGTTTTCCATTCCAAGACTGGAACTGAGGTTTCCTTCAAGAAAGCTGATGTTGTTGTTTTGGATGATTCAGTTTATGGAGATGATGGGCTTGATTTATTGGTTGCGGTATAAAATTTTGATGATAAAATACATTGTTTGATAACATGATGGTGATAAGTAACTTTTATTATATTATGCTAATAACTTTTGAAATCCCATTTTGTAGGCTAAACACAAACAGGTTCTGGATTCCGGGGAAGTTGCTTTAGATGATGAGGATACTGGAGCTTCGGTTGGTAATTCTAAACAGTTTACGAGTTTTGGGGATATTTTAATGTATATATACACATGTAATATTTATATATTATTATGATTTAAAATATGGCTTCTTATATATGATCATTCTTATAAATATAGTTTGCTGATGATGGGCTATTTGATTCAAAGATTGCGCATCTGGTTGATGAGTCAGATGTTAAAAATGTTGTAAATTTATAATTTCCTAAGGTTTTTTTAAATTTTGTTGTAGCCTGAAGATCATTCTGTAAAAATAGCTGATGATGTTAACGATCCTCAACTACAGTCTAAAGATTTTCCTGTTCGTGACATTTCTACCTCTTCAAGTGTTGTATCTAATGTAGCGTTTATTAGTTTTATACTGTCTATTTTATTATTGTCTCAATATATTGATATTCTTCTGTATGTTTGACTCTTAAACTTCAAAGCTGAGTTGAGAAGATAGTTTGTGTTGACAAAGAAAGTTATAAAATTTCAAGAATTTAGAGTTGTTATATTCTAAATTAATGTACTTAGGTTGAAAAGATGCACAAACGTCGTGGCAAGACAATTGTAGAGGATAACCAAGTTGTTGATAGACCGTGTAAAGTTCAAAAGGTTCGTTTAGTATCATCCACTTCAGAATCAGTCTTACACTTCACCACACATGCTGAAGACAGGCTTGTAGGCTTTTGCAGTCGTTGCTTTGTTTCGTTATTTCAACAATTTCAGTTATATATCAATATTTTATAAAATTCACTATTCAATTTTTTGTTTTTTTAGCATCTGCCATCAGATGTATCTTCTGCGTTGGATCTGCATACTGATAATCCTAAGCCTATCAAGATCCAGAATCTCAAATGTGAAGTCCAGGAACTGTATACAACATCTCAAAAAACCAATACTGGATTCAACTACGCTATTGTTGGATGGTCTTCTTATCTGAGATCTTGCAATATTGCTTTTTATGATGAACTTTCGTTAGAGTTTCACAAGTCTACTCAATTGCTGAAGTTAAAAAAAAGTTGTGCATTTCGTGACAAAGATAAAGTCCTCTTAGTTTCATGTCATGATTGTTTGTGGTTGTACATTTGGTTCGTCGGTGGTACTAATTTTGCTTCTTAGACATGTTCTATATGTTGTTATGTCTATAAACAGGTTTCATTGTCAATGGGTGGGTGCTCCTTTTTTTTGTGGATAGGACAATGGAAATACTCATATGTATCTTATATATTAACTGATGATGCATGTTTATAGTTGTCTTTTAGCTATAATAGATAATACGTTTTGGTACAATATCTATACATGTATCTATATGTTCTATCAATATCTGTTATGCATGGTTTTATAAGAAATGACCCGTGTTTGCACATGGGTCTTACCGCTAGTATACTATATAATAAAAGAAACCACTTTATGGACACATGTCGCTTTATGAGGTGGTCTCAATTAAAAATTTGTAGAAGAAATTTTAATGATAAAGATAAAGATAAGTGATAACCAAATATTAATTACTAAAATTAAAAGATTTTGATGATAATAATAAGGATAACTGATTACCATATATTAATTAATAAGATTAAAATCTATATATTAACGTTTTTATTATTTATAAAGATAAAGATAGTTTTAATTGTTTATATAAAAGTTTATAATGAACCTGATGACGAACCGGACTCAATTAAGAATTATTTCCAAATTCCAATCAATCACAAGTAGTTTAAAATGAGCAAAAAAAAATATTTGTTGTTAATTCCTCTGCTGCTACTACTATACTAACCTAATCAAATATGAAAGTAAAACTATAACATCGTACATGAAAATTAAAAAAAAATTAACATTCTTTTAACATTTTCTTTTACTTTTTCCACTTATTAATAACTATTTAAGTTAAAATTTCATCTATTTAACCATGCGTAATACTTAAGTTTCTAACCTATTAATAAATAAATAAAAAATAAAGTAAAATGTTAACTTGTGTAATACACAAGTTTCTAACCCAATAATAAATAAATAAATAAAAAACAAAGTAAAATGTTATAATACATCAAAGTTCATTTTTTTAAAACATATCTTGACAACCATATGTGTTAACCAATTATATTATATTTAATCAACTGGTGTAATACACATGTTTATTCAACCCATGCAATACACGTTTTTAAAGATGTAACTTTTTTATAAGGGGAAATTACGAAAATGTAAGTTGACCAAACCACTTTTCAAATTTGTCACCCTCAGGCGTCGGTGGAGAGGGCGTGTAACACCCGACTAATTACTACATGAATTTAATAAAAAATCATATGATTATATATAAAAGATGTTTAAATTTAAAACATAAGTTACCAACACAAGTTCTAAGTATTCATAACTTGACAACCACCAACTAGTTTAAACGGTCATGACACGATAAGCAAATTGTTTACATTACAAAAAAAAACATTGTCTAATAAGTTTTAGATATCGCGGAAGCTTCAAAAGTTGTGTTCGGTTCTTCAAAACTTGCTTGACCGCCATCCGTAAGATCCCCATTGTCACCTAAGGTCAAGACCACTAAAAATGTTAGTTTTGACATTGATATAGTACATATAAACAAGTTCCGACATCGAATCATGAAAAATAAAATAAAATTTCAAATTTCATCCTGTTGCGTGTCGCGCCAGGTACCATTTGTTTTGTCACGTGTCGCGACAGCTCCCGCGTGTCGCGCCGAATCTAAATGATCCTGTCGCGTGGCGCGGGGGAGATGATTTTCCCTCAGGTGCAGGTTTGTGACCTGCACTTGCTGCCAGCTCCGGAAATTCAGATTTCTAACTTCAAACGACCATAACTTTTGACCCGTAAGTCCGTTTTAGGTGATTCTTTTTCCTATACGTCTGTAAATTCATTACGAACGTACTTACAATGATTGCCGGTCTGAAAATTTAGTATACAAAACGGACGACTAAAGATTACATATGCAATTATTCGACCCGTTCATGTTGCACTCGTTTTACTACCTTTTTAATAGTAAACATAGGGCGCTTTTTACCCAACTTCCGGGGCTTATTATCACCGGCATTTTATTACCAATTCTTATGGTTTTATGCTCGTATGATTGTAACCGCCTATGTTAACTATTAATAATTCTAACAATACTATTACACCATTATTCGACCCGTTTGGCTCATCTACGGAATCCTCCATTATGATGACTACCAAACGACTTCTAACAATTTCTAATCCTATTATTTCAAATAACGAATATTATCATTCGATCAACACAACCTTTGTTTTACAACGCAACTAAACATGCTCTAGTTATCAAAATTACCCAATGTAACGGATCAAGTTACATACGTTCAATGCACGCCCTTCAAACGCAAGTCGCCACCGGCTTGTCCACTTGACGCTCCGGTATCTTTTCCTATAGAGGTCAATCATGATATATTTAGAACTCCTTTTCAATCATATGTCGCATAAATTGCCCAAGCATCACAATTATGCGTTTTAACTTAAATTTCAGTTTCGTGCCTTCTTTGAGGCATTTCTACGAACACAAAAGGGGCAGAATTTTATATCTTTTATATTCTAATTCATGGCTTGTCATTTAGCCTAGATTAACATAAATTGAGCTATCACATATAGAATTAAACATCATATTTTTCAGAAATCAGTTTCTATAAATCAATTTACACTAGAATAACCTTCTAAACCCTAGTGTTCATCATTTTCTCACAAAACCCATGAACCACCTTCAATGTGTTCATGAAATTCCCGAATTTAGACATGATTTCACATGTTGTTGTCTAGGTTTTATTCCTAGACACTATATCATCCCTATTGTATCTAAATAGCAAACATGCAACATCAAATTTCAGATTTCCCAAATTCATGAGAATTCCAACCAGAGAAATTTCTTCAAATTTTACATACCTTACAACCCCCTTGCAATGGGGATCACTAATCTCAACTCGGATTTCGTTTTGGATCATATTTGAACCTTCAATTTAAGAGTTTTGTGGGATTTAGGGTTTTGATAAGCTTGGTCGCCCCCTCCGTCTTGTCTGGTCGATCTCACACACATCAGTGTGTTTGAGATTTTAATTTTTTTGTTTTATTAAAATTAATTTCAATTTAAGCACCTTTGGTCCCCCGTCTTTTGTTTTTATTTTGTTTTAACTCCTTAACTATTCATATGTCATAATCTAACTAGGTTAGTGTCATTCCTAGTTAGTTTATTTTTACTAATTTATTTGCAACTAAATACAAATTTATAAATTTGTATTTTCGGGATGTTACAAGTCCATCCCCCTTAAAAGGGTTTCGTCCCCGAAACTAGAGTACGTACCGAATAGTGTAGGGTAGAGACGTCGCATCTCGTCTTCGGACTCCCATGTGGTATCCGCACCCTTTCTGTGTTCCCATTTAACCTTTACTTGATTGATCTCTTTATCTCTTAAGGTTTTTACCTTACGATCCAAAATCGCAATGGGCTTTACCACATAGTTTAGTCTGTCATCCACCTCGATGTCGTCGTAGTGGATATAAGTTGTCTCATCCGCTAGACATTTCCGAAGATGTGACACATGAAATGTGCTATGAATTCCGCTTAGTTCCTCCGGTAGTTCAAGGCGGTAAGCTACCTTTCCTACCCGTTCTACAATCACAAACGGCCTAACAAATCTCGGGCTCAATTTTCCTCTCTTTCTAAACCGGATAACCCCCTTCCATGGGGATACCTTGAGCATGACTTTGTCTCCAACCTGGAACTCGATCGGTCTCCTCCTTTTGTCAGCATACGACTTTTGTCTATCTTGAGCCGCTTTCAAGTATGCCCGAACCACATCAATCTTTTCATTAGTGGCTGGTACTATATCTTGGTGGGCGAGTTCACGTGGGCCCACTTCACCCCAACATACCGGGGTTCGGCATTTCCTACCATAGAGCATTTCGTACGGTGCCATCCCAATACTAGCATGGTAGCTGTTGTTATACGAAAACTCGACCAATGGTAGATAGACATCCCAACTGCCTCCAAAGTCGATTATACATGCCCGTAGCATGTCTTCCAATGTTTGTATTGTTCTTTCACTCTGTCCATCCGTCTGAGGATGGTACGCAGTGCTGATGAACAATTTGGTTCCCATTTGCTCTTGGAAATCTCGCAAGAAATTTGAAGTGAACCGGGTATCCCTACCGGACACGATGGATACCGGTACTCCATGGCGTGCTATTATCTCATTAGTGTAAACTTCTGACATCTTTTCTGACGTATAAGTCTCATGAATTGGAAAGAAGTGAGCACTTTTCGTCAATCTATCCACCACTACCCATATAGCATTGAAACCGCGGTTCGTCTTTGGTAGTTTGGTTAATATGTCCATCGTAATATGTTCCCATTTCCAAACGGGGATTTCTAACGGTTGGAGTTTACCGTATGGTTTTTGGTGCTCCGCCTTGACTTGTAGACATGTCAAGCATTTTTCCACGTATTTCACAACATCTCTTTTCATTCCGGGACACCAATAGTTTTGTTTTAAGTCGTTATACATCTTGGTCGCTCCCGGATGGATGGAATAACGGGACTTGTGAGCTTCATCGAGTAGAAGCTTTTTAACTCCACATGTGTTAGGAACCCAAATTCTATTGAAACGTGTTTTCAAACCGTTGTTGCCTACTTCGAGATCTTTAACTTGGCCAACAATCCTTTCTTTTCTCCAGTTTTCCGTCTTTACTGCTTCATCTTGTGCTCCTCGGATTTGTTCAAGTAAGCCCGAGGTCACAATGAGCTGCAATGATTGTACTCGTATCGGGGCATAATCTGCCTTTCGGCTCAACGCATCAGCCACTACATTAGCTTTCCCGGGGTGGTAGTGTATTTCACAATCGTAATCCTTGACCGTTTCCAACCACCGCCTTCGTCTCATGTTTAATTCCTTTTGATCGAAAAAGTATTTTAAGCTTTTGTGATCGGTGAATATGGTGCACTTTACCCCATATAAATAGTGCCTCCATATTTTTAACGCAAATACCACCGCAGCCAATTCAAGATTGTGCGTGGGATATTTCTTCCCATGTATCTTCAATTGCCTCGAGGCATAAGCTATAACTTTGCCCCGTTGCATCAGAACACATCCGAGCCCCGATAATGAGGCATCCGAATAAACCACCAAGTCCTCGACTCCGTCCGGCAACGCTAATACCGGAGCTTGAGTTAGCTTCTCTTTTAGCATCTGAAACGCCCTTTCTTGTTCAACACCCCAATTGAACTTCTCCTCCTTCCGGGTTAACTTTGTTAGTGGCGACGCAATCTTGGAGAAATCTTGAATGAATCTCCTTTAGTACCCCGCAAGCCCTAAGAAGCTTCTAATTTCCAAAGGGTTCTTCGGTGGATTCCATTTCGATACGGCCTCAATCTTTGACGGATCTACCAATACTCCATCGGCACTTATGATGTGGCTGAGGAATTGCACTTCTCGTAACCAAAAGGCGCACTTAGAAAATTTCGCATACAACCTTTCTCGTCTAAGGGTCTCTAACACCTCTTGTAAATGGTGTGCATGCTCAGCTTCACTTTTCGAATACACCGAAATATCATCGATGAACACGATGACCGATTTATCCAGCATTGGCTTGCAAACCCGGTTCATGAGGTCCATGAAAGCCGCGGGTGCATTTGTCAGCCCAAATGACATCACAAGGAACTCGTAATGTCCGTATCGCGTGCGAAAAGCCGTCTTCGGCACATCTTCCTCCTTGACCTTTAGTTGGTGATACCCCGATCTAAGGTCAATTTTTGAAAACTAGTTCACACCTTGTAATTGGTCGAATAGATCATCTATCCTCGTAAGCGGGTATCGATTCTTCACCGTGAGTTTGTTTAACTCCCGGTAATCGATACACATGCGCATGCTTCCGTCTTTCTTTTTTACGAATAGTACCGGTGCGCCCCAAGGAAACACACTCGGCCTTATGAATCCTTTGTCGAGCAGATCTTGAATTTGTGACATCAATTCTTGTAATTCTGACGGCGCGAGTCGGTATGGTGCTTTAGCTACGGGTTTTGCGCCCGGAATCAATTCGATTCCGAACTCTACTTCCCGTTCTGGCGGTATCCCCGGTAAATCCTCCGGAAACACATCTTCGTAGTCCCGTACAACCGGTACATCTTCAATCTTCAGTGATTCTTTCTCGGGCTCATTTGCGTATATCATAAATGCCTTACATCCTTGCTTCATAAGCTTGTGAGCTTTCAACATCGGGCATATTATGGGGTTACCTCCTTTTTCGCCATAGATAGTGACGTGTTTCCCACTCGAAGATGTTAGCTTTATCTCCTTACGAAAGCACACGACCTTTGCGTGGTGCTGGGATAGCCAATCCATCCCAACGACTACTTGAAATTCCCCCATTGACATCGGGATTAGGTCTATCAGGTATTCTTCATCATCGATGCTTAATTTGCAGCCTCGACAAATATCACAAACTATAAAACTTTTGTTGTCCCCTATTTCAACTTCTAAGGGCACAGATAATTTCGTCAATACAAATGAAGGATATCGAATAAATCCATGCGAAATGAAGGATTTATTCGCACCCGTATCAAACAATACACGTGCAGGAATTGAGTTAATTGTGAATATACCTGAGACCACATCGGGTTCTATCTTCGCTTCAGCCGCGGTAAGTTGGAAGGATCTAGCCTTTGCCTTAGGGGCTTCTGCTGGAGATTCTTTAACGTCTCTCCTTCCAACTAAGTCTGGGCATTCGGACTTTTTGTGGCCGGGCTGATAACATTTGTAGTAAACCGAGACTTTCCCCGGACATAGAGACGCCGTGTGCCCCGTTTTACTACATATGGGGCACGGTTTGTCTTTGAACCGACACTCTCCCTTGTGCCCTTTCCCACACACTTTACAGCTTGGCGACCCACCTTTAGCATCAACCTTCTTTCCCGATTCCCCAGTTCGAGCTTTCTTTGTAAGGCTTGGATTCACATCATGTGCCCTTCGCTCACCCCTTTCAACTTGTTTCTTCATCTCGATTTCCCGTTCCCGAGCAACGTTTATGATCTCGGTAAGGGTCTCGTATTTTGAAGGAGTCATGAACTCCCTATACTCGGCGCTCAACATGTTATAGTAGTAGTATATCTTTTGTTCCTCATTCGTCACCAATTCATTGCAAAACTTCATCTTATCCATAAACGTCGCCGTAATCTTGTCTATGGTCTCGCCCTTGTGCCTAAGTTGCATAAACTCTTCCTTGATTTTATTAATGACCGCCTTGGGACTATGATGTTTAAGAAATGGCGTCTTAAACTCCTCCCATGTCATGGCCCTTGCCGCTTCGGCCCCTATTTCATTCTTTTTATTGTCCCACCAATCTTTGGCTAGTCCTCTCAACTGACCAGTTCCGTAAGCAACGAAGTCACTTTCGTCGCAGTGGGTCCTTTCAAACACCCCTTCAACGTTGCCCAACCATCTTTGCCAAATTATCGGGTCAACCTCCCCGTTGTAGATTGGCGGTTTACACGCCATAAATTCTTTGTATGAACACCCTTTACGTTCTCCTGATTTCTCCTTCATAAGGTTGACACTATCCTCCAACCTTTTGACTCGTTCTTCGACAAGTGACAACACTGTGTTTTGAATTTTGTCTATAAACCCGGATAGACTACCTTCAATTGCCTTCCCCACTTCTTCGGCAATTATCTCTTTCATTTGTTTGGTGCTAGTCTGCACCGGATCATCATCGTTCTTTCCGACATCTTGAAACTGAAATGTTTACATTAAACATTAAACATTAAACATTTCATTTATAACATTGCTTCATTTGTTTCGGTTTAGCCAAGTTCCTAACTTGCTTTAACAGTTCACATTTGGTGCACTTTCCGGGTTTGAGTGAATTAACACACTCTTCCCATGCACATCAATTCACATCTCATTTTTCACATAAGATATAATCTACTAAAATAACAAATTAATTCTTACCAGACGATCGATCAAGCTTGAACCGAACACTTTGTTGACAACCTTAAGCTCTGATTACCAACTTGTAACACCCGGCTAATTACTACATGAATTTAATAAAAATTCATATGATTATATATAAAAGATGTTTAAATTTAAAACATAAGTTACCAGCACAAGTTCTAAGTATTCATAACTTGACAACCACCAACTAGTTTAAACGGTCATGACACGATAAGCAAATTGTTTACATTACAAAAAAACATTGTCTAATAAGTTTTAGATATCGTGGAAGCTTCAAAAGTTGTGTTCGGTTCTTCAAAACTTGCTTGACCGCCATCCGTAAGATCCCCATTGTCACCCAAGGTCAAAACCACTAAAAATGTTAGTTTTGACATTGATATAGTACATATAAACAAGTTCCGATATCGAATCATGAAAAATAAAATAAAATTTCAAATTTGATCCTGTCGCGTGTCGCGCCAGGTACCATTTGTTTTGTCGCGTGTCGCGACAGCTCCCGCGTGTCGCGCCGAATCTAAATGATCCTGTCGCGTGGCGCGAGGGAGATGGTTTTCCAGCAGGTGCAGGTTTGTGACCTGCACTTGCTGCCAGCTCCGGAAATTCAGATTTCTAACTTCAAACGACCATAACTTTTGACTCGTAAGTCCGTTTTAGGTGATTCTTTTTCCTATACGTCTGTAAATTCATTACGAACGTACTTACAATGATTGCCAGTCCGAAAATTTAGTATACAGAATGGACGACTAAAGATTACATATGCAATTATTCGACCCATTCATGTTGCACTCATTTTACTACCTTTTTAATAGTAAACATAGGGCGCTTTTTACCCAACTTCCGGGGCTTATTATCACTGGCATTTTATTACCAATTCTTATGGTTTTATGCTCGTATGATTGTAACCGCCCATGTTAACTATTAATAATTCTAACAATACTATTACACCATTATTCGACCCGTTTGGCTCATCTACGGAATCCTCAATTATGATGACTACCAAACGACTTCTAATAAATTCTAATCCTATTATTTCAAATAACGAATATTATCATTCGATCAACACAACCTTTGTTTTACAACGCAACTAAACATGCTCTAGTTATCAAAATTACCCAATGTAACGGATCAAGTTACATACCTTCAATGCACGCCCTTCAAATGCAAGTCGCCACCGGCTTGTCCACTTGATGCTCCGGTATCTTTTCCTATAGAGTTCAATCATGATATATTTAGAACTCCTTTTCAATCATATGTGCATAAATTGCCCAAGCATCACAATTATGCGTTTTAACTTAAATTTCAGTTCCGTGCCTTCTTTGAGGCATTTCTACGAACACAAAAGGGGCAGAATTTTGTATCTTTTATATTCTAATTCATGGCTTGTCACTTAGCCTAGATTAACATAAATTGAGCTATCACATATAGAATTAAACATCATATTTTTCAGAAATCAGTTTCTATAAATCAATTTACACTAGAATAACCTTCTAAACCCTAGTGTTCATCATTTTCTCACAATACCCATGAACCACCTTCAATGTGTTCATGAAATTTCCTGAATTTAGACATGATTTCACGTGTTGTTGTCTAGGTTTTACTCCTAGACACTATATCATCTCTATTGTATCTAAATAGCAAACATGCAACATCAAATTTCAGATTTCCCAAATTCATGAGAATTCCAACCAGAGAAATTTCATTAAATTTTACATACCTTACAACCCTCTTGCAATGGGGATCACTAATCTCAACTCGGATTTCGTTTTGGGTCAGATTTGAACCTTCAATTTAAGAGTTTTGTGGGATTTAGGGTTTTGATAAGCTTGGTCGCCCCCTCCTTCTTGTCTGGTCGATCTCACACACATCAGTGTGTTTGAGATTTTAATTTTTTTGTTTTATTAAAATTAATTTCAATTTAAGCACCTTTGGTCCCTCGTCTTTTGTTTTTATTTTGTTTTAACTCCTTAACTATTCATATGTCATAACCTAACTAGGTTAGTGCCATTCCTAGTTAGTTTATTTTTACTAATTTATTTGCAACTAAAAACAAATTTAAAAATTTGTATTTTCGGGATGTTACAGGGAGCTCCCGAGTCTGATGCGTCCGCATATGGGATGTCGCCATGTGTCCAAATGAAAGGAGTGGTCAGCGGCTGACGCATCAAAACTCTGATGCGTCGGCTTGTGGCTTGGCTGACTCTTTAGAGTGGTTTGGCTGACTCTTTGGAGTGGTTCGGCCGATCACTCCAAATGGGTTGGCTGACCACTTCAAGTGGCTCGGCCTTGGCTGACTCTTCGGAGTGGTTCGGCTGACCACTCCAAGTGGCTCGGCTGACCACTCATGTTATTAATTTTAATTTTTTTAAGTTATCGTTTCAGTTTATAAATACGCAAGAGAAGATAACTTCGTTAAAAAAAACGGTTTTTAACAATGGATTATTTTCGCATGAATGTAAGAAATGATTTTTTTACGGTAGAAAATAATAACGTTGAAAACGAAGACCAAGAGATATTGTAAAAAAAAATTTACAATTTTGCCCACGATATTTCAACCGTTTTTTGGGGGAAATTATAACGTTGAAAACGAAGACCACTTTTTGGAGTGGTCAGCCGACCCACAAAAACCAGCCAAGACAATTAATGGGAGTGGTCAGCCGAACCACTCCGAAGAGTCAGTCAAACCACTCTAAAGAGTCAGCCAAGCCACAAGCCGCTGACCACTCCTTTCATTTGGACACGTGGCGACATCCCATATGCGGACGCATCAGACTCGGGAGCGCCCTCTCCACCGACGCCTGAGGGTGACAAATTTGAAAAGTGGTTTGGTCAACCCGATATTTTCGTGATTTCCCTTTTTTCTAAAGTTATATTTATTCAACCCATGTAATATACGGGGTTATAACCTAGTTTTATTATGAAATAACATATCGTTCCGCAAAAGGTTTCACAAGATAACACTATATCATTTGTATTTTATTATGAAGTAACATATAATTCCGCAAAAGGTTTCACAAAATAACACTCTTTCTTAAAGTAGGGCTACACGGCAAAATAATGTCATTTTATTGTAGTTCCGCAACTTTTATACATATTTCGCAAGAAAGATATATACCACTTTGGCACTTTGTGAAATTGTGTTAATGATTGATATGGTGTTTTCTTCCTTTTCTTATTGTACAAATATATAAAAATTTACGTGATGGTAACTTTCTTCTCTACCTCTTTTAGAGGTAGGGCGCTCCATTTTCCATTACTCACCACACCTAATCATGTTCCGTCACGTCATCAAACTTGGTTTCATCACTAGTGATGGATTTTAATGGGGTGCCAATCACTCACCACACCCATGATATCATGTGAAGAAGAAGGAAGCAGGAATGTTTGGGAAGAAATCTTCACGCGTTGTCACCACCACGAGTTATCAAGTTCACACGTGATGGCCATTGGCGGCTGGGGTGTATCACGCTAGTTCACGCGTGGTCTTTGGGCCACAACGCGGCGCCCCGACCCCTTAGAACAAGGTATTAATGTTGTTTCTCTATGCTTGAATTGTAATTTAATGTTATTAGTGGATAAAAATATTACATACAGATTATCAAATGTTCAAAATCAATCCTCTAGTCATAGTCATAAAGACATACGAAAACAATCAAATTATTTCAAGAACTTCTTTTTAATTATCATACACCTCAAATATTCAACCACCTCAACCCAATACCATATTTCATATTTCGCCAGTCCACACATGTATTTTTGTGTGAAACGTTAAACACTCCATACACACATATGTTTTAAGTTAGAAAACTAGAACATTGTATGTGTTCAACAACTCAAATCCATCACGAAAAGCGAAAAATAAGTGTCAAAAAAAGTTTAATGCTTGATAACGATGAACTATTTAGGAAAGGAGAAATTGACAAATATTAGCGCTAAGTTTATAATCCATGTTCCGTACTCAAAGCATGAAACACAAAGTGCTTGTAGCGAAACTTTGAGGGAGGCGGCATAGGATTCTTACATGATTTGAAGAAAAGGTATCTAGTGACAACTTCTCACATCTAACAACGGCCAAAATTTTGTTCTTCTTTGTTTCCATTGGTGTTGTGCTAATCCTAATTTCTTTCATGTTTCTTATATACCAACTTTGATATCTATAAGAACATGCGTATTGGTACGGGTGAATATTGCCCCCACCCTTGGCGTTTTCCGTCATGTGGCAGTACAGTAGCAAGGGGCATTATTGAGCGTTTTTTTTAAATGGTTGTAGTGGGGATGTGGGCATTATGTTAAAAGGGTGTAGAGAATTAAATAAAAATAAAAAACCCAACAAAAAAAAAAGCTATTGGCTAAGAAAAAGGAAGATTAAATGTGATTGGCCCTTCACTTTTGCATAAAGCGTTATTTAAAAAACGCCTGGGGGGCTTTTCTGATCAATAACGCCCAATAATGCTCAGGGGGTGGGAATGGGGCGTGTTTGGGCCTGTTTGGTGGCAAATTTTGAAAAAATATCGCCCACTACGCATGGTCTAAGTAAATGTTACTATAGATTTGGTCGTACGTATCACACTTGCGCCCATTGATAGTGATAGTTGTATTTTTCTAAAAGATATATTTTTGGACACGATGTTCTTGGTCGTAGGCATAGATCGTTAGCATCAAAATTTTCCTATAGCGTATGATTTACGCAACTACACAAGTCATAGATGTTATTTAACTTATTTATCTTATATATCAATGTTGATATCCAAGAGAAAATGTTATCTTTGGACACAAGTCATAGATGAACTTTAGAAAAGGTTCATTTTAAAAGAAACTTAGGTAATGCATTAGTGATGCCCAAAACCTAACCATCATATCTAGGTACTTCCAATGATGCTAAAATAAGAAACATATTTCTATACACTATTTCAATCCTAGGTAGAACGAAGACAAATATCGAGCCTGTTTGGCAATTTCTGAATGGTTAAGGGTTGAACCACTAAGAGGTCTAAACCATTAAGTGTTGAACCAGTAAGCAATGGCGCAACATAGAGAAGGCTGGACCGGGCCTCGACCCGTGCGGTTTTTTCGCCCAGTAGTGTTAAATTTCAGGTTTTTGAGAACTTTTTTAAATGTGTATTGGTTCGGCCAAGGCTGATTTTATCTCCAAAAAACATCGGCCCATGCTGAGTTTTAGGTCAAGATCCGCCACTGCCAGTAAGGGTCTGAACCATTAAGAGTCAGTATAATGTTTAATCGTTAAGAGACAAATGTCTGACCAATTCAGATTAGAGGTCTTAACCATTCAGAAACAAATGTCTGAACCTTTCAAACATCTGCTTGTGAAACAAATAATCTGAACCATTGAGTACTGGACCAATAAAAGGTCTAAACCATTAAAAGTCTAATTAATAGCTAAACAAACACTACCTAACTCACATAAGGGGCATGCGTGAAGTCTATACGAATAAAGGTAATGTCATATCTATTTTTAACCAAACTATAGCGAACTAAGGTAGAATTAACTCTTAATTATATGTATACGTGTGTACATAGAAGAATAAGTGTTAATTAATTTTGTAAATACATAGATGACATCGAAGAGGAAGGAAACAAAAAAAGGCAAAGAGTCCAGATTCATGTGAATGAAAGAATATAATGTTTCGAAGGTGACAATAAAGCCGCCATGAGGCTCCAATAGTAAGTCACCTCGGCTGCATGCCAGCTGAGAGGTGCTGCTGCTTATCTTATATGTTTTCAGCAATATATTTCCATATTTTTATTATATAATACTCAATGGACAATATATACCAACATTTTCAGTTCCACTCTCAACGAAAATTGTGCAATTTTTGGACTGCATGTTGATATATAAAAACTAGTATCTAGAATCTGGGTTTTGCGGCGAAACCGTTAAGCGGACCGAACAAAAAGTAAACGTAAAAATGATGAATTACGCACACATGTTATGGCGTGTTAACTCGCAAAAATAAGACTGAAAAAGTAAAACATGGAATAACTAAGTCGCCTTAGGACCCCGCAAGGTTTGACGGAGCTGTTAAACCATACAAAAATAGACGTAGAAATGTTAAACCACACGCGCGTTTCGCAGTGTTTTAACTCGCAAAATTTGGAACGAATCGTAAAACGATAAATTTGTAAAAGAAGAAAAGTACAAGGGACCAAAGTTGAAAGTGGAAAAGTGGTGGGATTAAAAAAATAGAAAATGTGTGTGAGAAATATGTAAAAGATAAAAAACTATAGGGGATATGTAAAAGATGAAAACTATCAAAGTTAAAAATGTATTTACAAAAGAAATTGAGTTTCCATGGATGTTTTTAGAATGGTGCCGGACACACACATATATGTTTTGGTATGATTTTATAACTTTCATAAAGTTTGAAGACTTAAACAAATAAAATATGTCGTATTTAGTACTAAATGGAAAAGTAAATGAGATTTTCGAAAAACAAATAATATATTTAAATTTTGTCCGACCGACCAATTCAGTTCACCAATCCTACTGATAACCGGCATGTTCATATGGGGGCGGTTAAAAGAGCATTATACGGGACTAGCTTACTTGCTTCGGTATAGACGATTCAGTCAGTTTCAATGGTTTATTAATAGCCTAGTGTAAATTCACCATGATCCGACACCGCGACTCATTTCAACCTCAAAAATATTACTTGTTTTATTTGCAGTATTATATTCATCAACAAATATATTTTTTGTATCTACAATTTGTTAAGTTAAAAGACTATAATTATTTTTTTAAAAACCCAATTTGTTTGTTAAACCCTTACAGTGGGTCCTATGAATATAAACATACACAAAGACAAAGGTAGAAAAGGAAGAAGTCAACAAACCATAAATGAATACGTAGCATTTTGGGATATGTG
This sequence comes from Helianthus annuus, assembly GCF_002127325.2. NCBI lineage: Eukaryota > Viridiplantae > Streptophyta > Magnoliopsida > Asterales > Asteraceae > Helianthus > Helianthus annuus. The sequence goes on along the minus strand of NC_035443.2, from coordinate 24,750,603 downwards.
TTTGGCAGGGTTTAGGCCCACTGGTCATGGACTCATGAACCATGATTGATAATTTTACATAATGGGCCATCTGGGCCAAACTTTATAAATGTTCAGAGCTGGCCGCATTATTATTTTAAACATCATCTTGTCAAATATAATAACTTAAAGTTAAAATGTTAAATAACATTAATCTTTCAAAACTACTATGAAGGGCTTGAAACCTATTTCAACCCTTAAACCAAGCCTATTAGCCAATGATCTCCGGCTCAAGTGGTAGGAGGATTTGAATTATTCTGTGAAGACTCAAGTTCGATTTCCATTTGGTGCAAAAAAAGAGTGAGTCACTGGTGGGCAATGATAATTGATAGGAGATCCAGGAAAACCGGGGTTCGATCCTTGAGCCAAATGGGTTATACCGGTAATTTCACCGCCGTACCTACGGGCGGGTGGGTTATCGGGTTTTTCCCAGAAGTGGTGGTGGACGACTTGGGTTACTCTCGTAATACTCCGTTTGTCCAGTACCGAAAGTACTCGAGATTGATTTGTTGACCGTTTAAAAAAAAAAAACAATCCTATTAATAGTCTAATATGATAATGTCACCCTACTTGAACTTACTTTAAACACAATTCAACCCTAAAGGAAAGACGTATCCATCTTGAAACCCAGTTATTAATTAAAATTAAATAAAAAATCAAATAAATAAAAAAACATTTTTCATTAATTAAAATTACAACTACAATAATAGAATACAAAACACATAAATAAACTTGAAACTTAAAAACAAATAAAAAAAAAAAACAAAACGCTGCAAAGCCAATTCTATTTTTCCGTTTCTCGCTTACGTTGTGGTAAAATCGTCAAGTACAGTTCGGGAACATTTTCATCTGCCTCCATAGAAAATTGATATCACGGTTTTTTTCTTCTTCCTACATGTTCATTTACCCAAAGGAATTTTTTCTTTTTATTCTTTCACTTTTATCATCGTCTAATCGGCAACAATATCTATCAAACTTTTCTTTCATTTGACTCTCCACCTGTTTTCCCTGTTCGTTGCGGCCTTCTCGGTGTGGTGTCCTCGTTGGGCTTGTTAAGGTCGGGTAATGTTGCTTGTAAAACCATCCGTTGAGCTTGTATAATTTGCGGACTCATAAATTTTTGTTCTTTTTTTGGGAATGGCCTTCAAACTCCAAATCCATCACAATCTCCCTTGCCGACAAGTGGAGGAAACCTTTCACCGTGTACGTTTTCTTGTATTTGTGTAGGGCCGCCTTGATAATATCACAATTCGAACCTCCACTTGGCCAACGTCAGAATTGTATAATATTAAAACTAATAATTAGTAACTTAAAAATAAACATAACAAAACAAACTAAGAACTTAAAATACAAATAATAAAAACGTAACAACTTACATAATAATATCACCATTTGAATGTGGCATGCGTTGAACTGGCTCGTTTTTTTAGTTATCCCCCACTTTTAATTGAATTGATCAACAGTTCGTTCGGTTCCACCAAGTTGATCGTTAAAATGCACAAGACACCGACGGCAAACCAATTCGGCCTTTTTTATTTCCGACATTTTTTTACTTTGGAAATATGAACCCAAGCCTTTCATAAGGCTACCACGTCAATCTATTTTTTTTCAAACATGTCTCATGAATTTTCGTGTATGTTCAAGGGGGCCTCGTCGTCGTCTTCTTTTCCAAATTCTTCTCCTTCTACTTCAAAATCTTTCACTTCATCATCCGAGTCAGGGACTACAAATGTTGGGTCATGGTTTTGAAGGTTTTGGTCGTGGAGCATTGGGTCATGATATGCGTAACGATCAATGATTGGTTCTTCCGGTTGTATAGTGAAATGACCCGATGAGATTTGGATTGGCACGTTTGGCATACATGGAGGTTGGGGGTATTAATGCATAGGATGGGTTGGAAATGGTTTGTTTTGACTAGCTCGAACCTTCGGCCTATATGATTTTCGCTTTGAAGATATGGATTGCCCCCTCCAAGTGAATAAGTATTTAAGTATCATAGACATAGAAGGATATAAAAGAAATAGAAGTGTAAAACATTTAAAATTTTAGAGGTTTCTTAGTATGTAGACATTATTCGGACAACGTTGAGATCATGAACGGTGCCACATAGATATTGTTCGGACGCTTATAATGGCCGGAAAGATAAAATAAAAAAAAAAAACCCACTATTGTTGATTTTTTTATCTACTCTTTTTTTTTAACTTAATACTACAATATCATTCCACACGAAAAAGGGTAATTACAAAGCAATGGCAGGTGGTCGGGCAACAAGTTACGCCGCCACCCCCTTTTGAATAGAAAAACCAATTCTACTAAATACAAAGTTTGAAACCTTTAGCGACTGTCACACCCCGATTTCCACACGTTTCACCGGTGGGCCCGGTGGGGGATTACCGTGACGTAGTTGGCAACAATACAATCAAACAACACAATATATAAATGCACGGCGGAAGCAAAAGATAGATGTATTTCAACTGAATGTTATTGTAATATCATGTATCACAAATAGTTGAAAATAATCCACAGGGGATCAAAAATAAATAGGAACATTGTTCAACAGCTTGACGTCCAAGCTTGCGAGACTTATTGTGGACGCTAGGAGAAAGCCAGCCTAGTTCGTTTAGTACCTGCAGTTAACCTTTTTGGGAAAATACGTCAGTTTACACTGGTAAATACATTCAACCGACACTTTTGTAAAAGGTTTAATAAAATTGATTTGAATGCACGTGGCACAAACTTTTATAACTTGGGATAATTATTTTAATATAATACTTGTAAACGAATTACATGTTTCTTTGCGTTCAGTAGCCCATTCCGTAGACTGGGTTAAAGACTAATAGACACACCACAGGTATAATACCCACAAGGTTAATCCTTAAGTGAGATACCATTGTTCATATGCAGCTGTCAGGTGTATGCCTACACCCCCTGCTTAGGTCGTGGCCATCTCGTAAGATGATGCCAGGGATATCCGGGACATGGTCATTAACCCCCCAAAGGCTTTAAGCAAACAAATCAAATTTGTAACAGGTCATCTTGATAATACTTAACCACTAATCGATTAAGATCAAACGCCCGACCAAGCGGTATTTTATATACCGTACCCCAAACCCGTATAGGGAAATAAGTTAAAAGTATTTACCTTTGCAAGTATAATTCACAAACAGCTAATGCAAGTAGCTTTTACGGGTCTCCTATCTGGAACGAAGGTTTATAATAACCAATTAGAATCCTAACGGGTCTTTGAATAAGCTTAAACTTAGACCGGTTAGTTTTAACGAAAGATACGGTTCGAACGCACGATTAAGCGAAGACCGGAATAAAATGTGATTTAGACCCGACAAGTTTGAAGACTTGTTTAATATGGGTAATCCAATCACATTCTGGATTTTGAGATAAAAACGACAAGGTTTGACCTGTTTCGGCTAATTTATGTAAACTAGTTACATAAACCGAACCGAACGCGTAAATGGCGTAACGGGTAACCGTAAGAGTCCTACACAGGTTTCCTAAGTTAATATGCTCTAAAGAGGTTGTGATATCAGTAGGATACCTTCCATTATGCCCATAACGAGTTTAATCCCAATATACGCCTCGTAGGGGTATTTTGGTCTTTTTAAAGATTATAAAAGAGATTTCCGGGTTATGCAGGAAATCTAAGTTTTCTGACCAGGTTATAAAGTTCAAAATACTTTATTTACTATATGAAATCAGTAGCAATTGGATTCGGGTCAAAATACCATGTAGAACTCATTTTAGGTCCGAAAAGGGTATATTCGGTATTTACCGAATCAACACCATAACAGCAGGTTATGAGCAGGTTAAAAATAATTAAAAATCGTTAAAAATCCCAAAATATTATTTTACATCAGTGTGTAAAAGGTTTGGTGTCGAAATTTGGGTCTAGATAGGCTTTATACTAATTGCGCTGTTTAATTACTAAAGTTTCCTTAATTGCGCTTTTTAGCATAGCTCCTATTCTGGACCTCGGATTGACATGAAATTTTAGGGACATGTTTAGAAATCAGTAACTAAGGTTATTGTCCTTTCACATATCCAAAATTCTCGTTTTAAGGTCAAAAGGGCATTATGGTCAACTTTAAGCATATAACGGAAAATGTGCAAACGACTCGGACAAACAACGAACCAGCCACAGAGGGTTATACCATCATGTAACCTGGTCCTAAGAGAGTCCTAAGGCATATCTAAGTCATACCAAATCGGCTCAGAACTGAAGTCAAAGCAAAAGTCAAAGTTTTGCGACTTTCGGTTCCGAACCGGGTCAAAACAGTAAATGGTCGGATCAAACAAGCTTAGACCAGTTATAATACTTATTATCAAGTTATATGAGTGATAAAACATGTTACATGCCATCTACATTGTTAATTATGCGTTAAATCGAAAATTAGCATTCTGTTGACTTTTTATAAGCAACTTTGACCCGACATTTGGACTAGTTAGCGTGGGAATCAGAGGGTGCCCTTTTAAGGGTTTAATGCCCACATAATTACCAACATATAACTATCTTTGATTCGACTAATCACTGGACCATTTATGATTAATCGTTAAGTCAATCGTTAATTACGACGGATTGACTTTTAAGCTAAAACTAAGCAAAAACTTAACTAAGAAGGGTTAAGCACACTTACTGAAGTCCTATGCACGACCAGAGATGCTTAGTGAAGACACTTGAGCTCCAGAAATGATCAGAAGTGTTGAATGAAGGTGTGGTTACAATGGTTGCATCTCATGGCCTTTTATAGTGATCATGGATGCATTAGATCATGACACACAAGTCTACAAGTGTAACCAGATCATCAACAAGTGTCTCTGAGGCCTAGGGGTCGTTTAGGGGTCGTCCATGCTGTTGCAATAATGGTTTAAGTCGGTTAAAACACCAAACAGTGCTGCTGTTGCCTTTTTCTGTATCTGGGAGGCTGACGCGGCCCGCGTCAAAGGTCCTTCAACCTTTACACGGCCCGCCTGAATCTTCCTGTCAGAACCCATATCTTTTACTGTCCACGCGGCCGGCATAAACTTGGGATAACTCTTACGCGGCCCGCCTGAGCCATGCTGTAAGATTTTTTTCAATCTTTTTCATTATTGCAGCTGGCTCTTGGCGTTTCGAAAGGGTAACTTTGCACTTTGGGCCTTTCTTATTTACATATAAGGGCCTCGTGACTTTTACCCAACTTATTAATCCTCGGTTAGTTTATTACTACCTGAAAAGTCATAACTTTCAATGTTGACGCTTTTAACCCCTCATGTACGAATTCGATCATAACTTTCTTATTTTATAACAGAACTTGATGAAATTTATATCGTGCATTCTAGTGAGCATATTTTACCATTACAAAGCCTTGGGTTTGTTAAAGGGTCACTCAGAGTTACAACTTAAACATGTTGACACATTTAACCCCTGTAGCTTGTAATCTCTCACCTTCTTCCACATTTCGTTCTGTATGATCCATGATTCATTCGTTTGAAGGTACGAGCATCATGTAGGGTTACTGTAAAGTATATTTATCCCTTGTTGACCTTTTGAACCCTTGAATTCACATACTTTCTATGTTTGTCAACTTTAGTCCCTCTGTAGTATTTATTACCACGTGCAAACTTATGACACGTGTCATTACTTTATAGGACGCAAATTTTTCGAGGTGTTACATCCTCACCCCCTTAAAAGAAATCTCAAACTCGAGATTTACTGAAACAAATGAGGGTACTTTTCTTGCATTGTGGATTCTACCTCCCACGTATACTCGGGACCTCTACGGGCATCCCATTTTACCTTTACAATCGGTATATACTTCCTTCGAAGCTTCTTAACCTGTCGATCCTCGATCGACACAGGTTTTTCAACAAACTTCAAGCTCTCATCGATGTGTACATCTGTATGCGGTATAACTAGCGATTCATCAGTGAAACACTTCTTTAGATTGCAGATGTGGAAAACATTATGAATACTACTGAGCTCTTCCGGTAAGTTTAACTTATAGGCAACCGATCCGACACGTTCGATTATCTCGAAGGGTCCAATGTATCTCGGGCTTAACTTGCCTTTCTTTTCGAATCGCATCACTCCCTTCCAGGGTGATACTTTAAGCAATACCTTGTCACCTACTTCGAAGTTAAAAGGTTTACGCTTCACATATGCGTAGCTTTTCTGCCTATCTCGGGCAGCTTTCAAACGGTCACGAATTTGGACAATCTTGTCCGTCGTTTCAAATATTATTTCAGGTCCTGTCAACTTGACATCTCCAACTTCCGCCCAACAAACGGGCGTTCTGCACTTTCTACCATACAAGGCTTCGAAAGGAGCAGCTTTAATGCTCGTATGGTAGCTATTGTTATATGAGAACTCGACTAATGGTAGGTGGTTATCCCAACTACCACCTAAGTCAATCACACATGCACGAAGCATGTCTTCCAAAGTTTGGATTGTACGCTCACTCTGTCCGTCCGCCTGAGGATGGTAAGCCGTACTGAAGTTTAAGCGTGTGCCCAAAGATTGTTGGAAACTTTTCCAAAAATGTGATGTGTATCTGGTATCCCTGTCAGAGATAATAGACACAGGCATGCCATGTAGAGATACAATCTTATCTACGTACAATTGGGCTAACATGTCGGAGCTATAAATCTCCTTAATGGGTAAGAAATGTGCTGACTTAGTCAACCTATCAACTATTACCCATATCGTATCATTTCCTTTCTTTGTCTTTGGCAGCTTGGTGATGAAATCCATCGTCACCGTTTCCCATTTCCACTCGGGAAGTTCAGGTTGTTGTAGCAAACGTGACGGCTTTTGATGTCCAGCTTTTACTTGCGCACAAGTCAAACATTTAGCCACATAGGTAGCTATGGACTTCTTCAAGCCTATCCACCAGAAGTTTGCTTTCAAATCCTGGTACATCTTGTCAGCTCCAGGATGAACGGAGTATTTGGAACTGTGGGCTTCCTGGAGGATAACGTCTCGTAGTCCCCCATAAACTGGAACCCATATTCGTCCATTCAACCTTAGAATTCCGTCCTTTCCGTAGGATAACTGTTCTTCAGTTACTCCTAGCTTTTCATTAGGATAGTTAGCTTCCAGCACAGCTACCTTCTGTGCAGCTAACAACCTTTCATTCAAACTATTCTTTATCTCAATGCTCTTGGCATTGATTCTAATTGGCTTTACTCTTTCCTTCCGACTTAAGGCATCGGCGACTACATTCACCTTGCCAGGATGGTATCTTATCTCACAATCATAATCGTTCAAAGTCTCCATCCACCGTCGTTGCCTCATGTTCAATTCCTTTTGGTTGAACAGATGCTGGAGGCTCTTGTGATCAGAGTAGATCACACACTTGATGCCATATAAATAGTGCCTCCATAGCTTCAGTGCGAATACAACGGCACCCAACTCCAAGTCATGGGTGGTGTAATTCTTTTCATGCACTTTTAACTGATGTGAAGCATAGGCAATAACCTTGCCTTTCTGCATAAGCACACACCCCATCCCGGTGTGTGATGCATCACAGTATACCACAAACTCTTCTATTCCATCAGGCAATGTCAACACAGGTGCATTGCTCAGCTTCTATTTAAGGATATCAAAAGCTTCTTGCTGCTTAGGGCCCCAGTTAAACTTAATATTCTTTCTAGTCAAAGAAGTTAGGGGTGTAGCAATTCTTGAAAAGTTCTCAATAAAGCGTCTGTAACATCCAGCCAATCCCAAGAAGCTGCGAATTTCTGTGGGCGTCTTCGGCTCTTGCCAATTCATGACAGCTTCCACCTTAGCGGGATCCACTTGGATACCACGCTCACTAACCATATGTCCAAGGAATTAGACTTCTCGAAGCCAGAATTCACACTTCGAAAATTTGGCGTAAAGCTTCTCCTGTTGAAGTAGTGAAAGAATACATCGAAGGTGTTTTTCATGATCAGCTTGGTTCTTTGAATAGATGAGAATGTCGTCTATGAAGACGATGACAAATTTGTCCAAGTATGGTTTGCAGACACGGTTCATGAAATCCATGAATGCCGTTGGTGCATTGGTGAGCCCAAAAGGCATCACTAGGAACTCGTAATGACCATAACGAGTCCTAAATGCAGTCTTGTGTACGTCTTCATCTCTAACCTTCAGTTGGTGATAACCTGACCTCAGTTCGATCTTAGAGAAGTAGCTTGCCCCTTGAAGTTGATCGAACAGATCGTCGATCCTTGGTAATGGATATCTATTCTTGATAGTGACCTTGTTAAGTTCACGGTAATCGATGCACAGACGCATCGATCCATCCTTCTTCTTGACAAATAAGATTGGTGCTCCCCAAGGAGACGAACTAGGCCTAATGAAACCTTTGGCTAACAATTCATCCAGTTGTGTCCTTAATTCTTTCATCACTGTTGGTGCCAATATGTAGGGTGCTCTAGCAATCGGTGTTGCCCCAGGGATAATGTCAATCCTGAACTCCACTTTCCTATCTGGGGGTAAACCAGGTAGTTCTTCGGGAAAAACTTCAGAGTATTCTGAAATGACAGGGATATCTTCAATCTTGGGTTTCGGCTCATCGATAGTTACCTGTGCCATGTAGATGACACAACCCTTCTTCAAACATCTAGAAGCCTTGAGCATAGTCACTTGCTCAGGAAGTCCATACTGGGTATCTCCCTGAATAGTAAGTGGTTCACCAGATGGAGTCTTGATCACCACTTGCTTCTTATAACAGATAATCTGGGCCTGGTTATGAGATAACCAGTCCATACCCAAAACTATATCGAAACCGACTAACTTCAAAGGAAGTAGGGTCAAGGGAAAAGAGTGGTTCCTAATGGATATGGAACATCCCTCTAAAATGGTTGAGGCGGTTTCTAAGGTGCCATCAGCTAGTTCCACCTCATACTTCACACTTAAAGTCTTAACAGGTAAATTCAGCAATTTGCAAAACTTATTGTCTACGAAAGATTTATCAGCTCCTGAATCAAATAGTACTCTTGCATAGACATCATTTATAAGGAAGGTACCTGTGATCACATTGTCGTCCTGCACAGCTTCCTTTGCATCCATTCTGAAGACTCTAGCATTAGTCTTTTTCCCTTCTTCAGCTTTCTTGGCATTCTTTGGGCAATTTGTCTTAATGTGCCCCTTTTCGTTGCAACTGTAGCACGTTGCATCCTTCAGCTTCTTGCACTCGAGGGTTTTATGTTCCGTGGACTTGCAAATCCCACAACGTCCCGACTGAGATTGGGATTTGGAGTCAAGTCTGCACTTCCCATAATGGTATTTCTGGCAAGTCTTACACTTGGGCTTATCCCCAGACTGGTGCCCATCTTTCCTTGAACCAGATCCCTTACTGTGGTCATTGTTCCCTCGGTGCTTCTTGTTTGATCGACGAGAGTTGTCGTCATCATCATGCTTTCTCTTCTCGGCATCCTTGTTCCTTAGCGATCTCAGTCTGACCGCATCCAGCGTGAGGGATAAGGATATATCAGCTACTGACCTGAATGTAGCTGGCCGAGAGGCTTTCACACTAGCCTTTATCTCCGGAGCTAAGCCCCCTATGAAACGAGCTATTCTTTTTGGTTCCGGCGTCACCAGATAAGGAACCAACCTTGACATCGTGTTAAAGCTTGTAAGGTAAGCTTGGCAATCCAGATTCTTCATTGTTAATGACAGAAAATCCGACTCAATCTTTTCTACCTCATGCTGAGGGCAGTAGTTTTCTCGGATGAGGGCAACAAATTGTTCCCATGACATATCATACAGTGGAATCTTCCCAGTTGCCTGAATCAATGATCTCCACCAGGCCAAGGCCTCACCTTTGAACGATTGCGACACAAACTTCACCACATCCCTTTCAGCGCACCCACTGATATCAACCACCGTGTCCATCTCATCTAACCATGTCATGCAGTCTATCGCTCCTTTCTCCCCTGTAAAATCCCGGGGTTTGCATGAAACGAAGTACTTGTAGGAGCAACCCTTATCACGGGTCCTTGATTCAGCACAACTTTTCGAGACGGGACACTGTGATGGTTTGAAGAGTGACGATCGTCATCTTTTTTTGGTTCTTCCTTCTTGGAGGGTGGTGGCTTGCTATGTGCCTCGGAATGAGTCTTGGGCTTAGAATGCGGTGCGGATAGCGTCCTACTTCGAGACCCGCTATATTCCTCATACTGTCGTTCTAAGGCCGTTGTAACAGCGTTGTCTACTAACGCTTTCAGTTCAGCACCCGTTATATTAATTCGGGCGTTATCATTCTCATTATCCTTTGGATGACTATTAATTTCGTCCGAGTCAGCCATTGTAATCTTGAGCTGCTACATAAGATAATGACAAAAGTTGTATTCGGGAGTTTATTATGGAATTGTCTTTTATGGCAATTCATTAACCATGGTTAACATAGACCATATTTGGTTAATTTGTTATTCACATTTATTTAGGATTTTAATGTAACTTATCCTAATTATAACAATATTGTTAGTGGCACAAAAGTCTAGTCACAGGGACGTTTTCATATTATAAGCCATGATTTCAGAGAATCAAAGCATGAATGTTTGAACATAGTTCTTTACCTTTTCTGACAGGGAGTCATAGACTACAACTGTCTTTTGTCTTATATGACGATGATTATGGCTCGTAGGCACTACATCACTAATGGATGCTTGATAATTGAATGTCTTACTTGATGATTTAAACCCATGATTTATAAATCATTAATTTAGGTTTTGGAATCCTTTGAAGGATTTTCATATAAGAATGACGCGAGTGATTTTTAACGAATCACGTCTGCCAGGAGTGTTAACATGTTTACAGAGGTTAACAGGAATCTGAATCTTTTAATCAGGTTTTACCATCTTGGCCGGGTCTTAAAATAACACGAAGGCTAGGTTATACCATTAAGATTCTTTATTTAATAACTGGTAGGCAAATTAATTTAAAAGGAATGATTTTTTATTTATTTATTTCATATATTTATGCATATAATGACAAAATGAAATTTATAAACTTAACATTCCATTACATATTAATAGGTTATACACTGCCCTAAACGGGACTTTTAAATAGACGCAATACCTACGCAGAGGTTATATAGAAAACAAGTCCACGCAGGGACCAAATACTAGGATAGATGTCCACACAGGGACTGAAAGACAATGTCCACACAGGGACTGAAAGGCAAGTCCACGCAGGGACTAAACACACAATAAATGTCCACGTAGGGACTAAATACTAAGACAAATGTTCACGCAGGGACTTGATTGAAATAGGAATTACAATAGTACATATAGAGACTAATGATCTCGCTTCTTCTTTCCTTTTAACAGGTTTGCTAGGCCTTTGAGGAATCCACGATTGTTCTTACGTTCTTGCTCAAAGTCTCGTTCCACCCTGTTTAAACGGTGGAGGATTTCTTCCTGCTCCGGTGGGGAAAAACGTGGTTGCTGCAACGGCTGCTGAACCGGAGGTCTAGCAGGTGCTGGATACCCATGAGCTGAGTATCCCATTCCCCAAGGATTTCCATAAGGTCCTTCTGGATGGAGGGCGTTGTAATTGGCCGCTACCAAGTATGGGTCGGCGTCAGCATAATTATAGTGGGTGTGAGTCGGCAGCTCAAACGGGTTATATGCTGTGAACCGGTGTATGTAAGTATCAGGTTATCATAACCGAATGGTGGTGGAGGTGGTGCAACTGGTGCAGAATTCACCTTTGCAGGTGGATTAGAAGGTCCACCCATTTGTGCGTCTTCAGGCAGTGGCGGAAAATGACTTCCACTTGAGTGGCGAGGGGTGCTAAAGTGAAAATCCCCTCCTCGTGTGGACATCCGCGCGCCTGTTCTCCTACGCCTTGGTGGATCCGGAGGTGCTTGATGAACTGGTAGCGGTGGAGGCGGTGGCGTAACTGCCACGAAACGCGAATCCTCGGAGGGATCCTGCTGCTGCTGTTGTTGCTGCTCATGAGGCGATGGATGGTGAGAGGGTGTAAAGTACCACTCACACTGGTTGAACCTCGCCTGATAACTGTCTGGACCCTGATAGGGTGTTCCGTGGAAGGATGATCCATCAGAGATCTCGATAGGATGGTTGGGGGTATCTCTTGCAGGTTCGACGGGATCCGTATCCTCGTCCATATCCATCGCATTGTCTTCGGAGAAATGGTCCTCTAGTCCTAGAGGGTTAAAACCTATTGGTTCCTGGACAAAGTTTGCCAGGTTGAATCGGCCCTGAAAGACAGGAGTAGGGTCGCCAAAAGAGTGGTGCGAAAGGGATCGCTGGAGAGGTATATATGAAGGCTGAGGGTTATCGGGCTCGTTTTCTGAGTTCGGCCCAAAAGAGTGACGGTAGGAAGGTGTTGAACTGTGTGAGGTAGACCGTCTAGCGGGCTCAAAGAGGTTCCTCCTGTTCCTCTGAGGTTCGGCACTCCTTGTGCTGGAAGGAGCTCGCATGTGTGAAGGTCCGGCCTCGTGATCATTGCGGGTAGTGATTGGCCCTTTGCCTCTTCCTCCTCTTCTGATTCCTGGTGGCATATTTCCTGCTTTCACAATTTTAAATAAATAACAAACAATAAAGGACAAACTAAAGCAACAATTCGGGATCGTCCTATGTTCTTGTCTAGACTCGATTACGTGCAATTGTGTCATTGAGATTAAACACAAAAGGCTAGTGTTTAATTCACTCAACGTTGGCTCTGATACCAACCTGTCACACCCCGATTTCCACACGTTTCACCGGTGGGCCCGGTGGGGGATTACCGTGACGTAGTTGCCAACAATCAGTGTTGTAAAAGTCGCTAGGCGGTCCCTAGTCGGCCGACTGGGGAGTTGGGAGTAATCGGAGTACTCGGAGAGTACTCGGGGAGTACGCGGACATGGTAAATATAAAGAAAATTAATTGTTATATATTATTTATGTGTTAAAGTAAGCATAATTCATGTCAACTGAGTATAATTTAAAATGAAACATGTTTAAAGTTCAAATATTCTGAATACAAGTCCGACTAGTCTGAGTACAAGGCCGAGTAGTCCGAGTACATGGCCGAGTAGGCCGATTTTGACCGAGTTTGACTGATTAAAAGTCAACAAACCACGTTGACCGCCTAGACCGATTAGGCCGACTACGTCCGATTAGGCGCCGACTAGGCACCGAGTACTCCCGAGTAATCCCGAGGCCGACTAATTGAGACCGCCTAGGAGGAAGTCGCCTCGGAGGGGGTCCGAGGACCGAGTACTCGCCGAGTACTCGGCCGAGTAATCCGACTTTTACAACACTGCCAACAATACAGTCAAACAAAACAATATATAAATGTACAGCGGAAGCAAAAGATAGATATATTTCAACTGAATGTTATTGTAATATCATGTATCACAAATAGTTGAAAATAATCCACAGGGGATCAAAAATAAATAGGAACATTGTTCAACAGCTTGACGTCCAAGCTTGCGAGACTTATTGTGGACGCTAGGAGAAAGCCAGCCTAGTTCGTTTAGTACCTGCAGTTAACCTTTTTGGGAAAATACGTCAGTTTAAACTGGTAAATACATTCAACCGACACTTTTGTAAAAGGTTTAATGAAATTGATTTGAATGCACGTGGCACAAACTTTTATAACTTGGGATAATTATTTTAATATAATACTTGTAAACGAATTACATGTTTATTTGCGTTCAGTAGCCCGTTCTGTAGACCGGGTTAAAGACTAATAGACATACCACAGCTATAATACCCACAAGGTTAATCCTTAAGTGAGATACCATTGTTCATATGCAGCTGTCAGGTGTACGCCTACACCTCGTGCTTAGGTCGTGGCCATCTCGTAAGATGATGCCAAGGATACCCGGGACATGGTCATTAACCCCCCCCCCAAAGGCTTTAAGCAAACAAATCAAATTTTTAACGGGTCATCTTGATAATACTTAACCACTAATCGATTAAGATCAAACGCCCGACCAAGCGGTATTTTATATACCGTACCCCAAGCCCGTATAGGGAAATAAGTTAAAAGTATTTACCTTTGCAAGTATAATTCACAAACAGCTAATGCAAGTAGCTTTTACCGGGTCTCCTATTCTGGAACGAAGGTTTATAATAACCTATTAGAATCCTAACGGGTCTTTGATTAAGCTTAAACTTAGACCGGTTAGTTTTAACGAAAGATACGGTTCGAACGCACGATTAAGCGAAGACCGGAATAAAATGTGATTTAGACCCGACAAGTTTGAAGACTTGTTTAATATGGGTAATCCAATCACATTCTGGATTTTGAGATAAAAACGACAAGGTCTGACCCGTTTCGGCTAATTTATGTAAACTAGTTACATAAACCGAACCGAACGCGTAAATGGCGTAATGGGTAACCGTAAGAGTCCTACACAGGTTTACTAAGTTAATATGCTCTAAAAAGGTTGTGATATCAGTAGGATACCTTCCATTATGCCCATAACGAGTTTAATCCCAATATACGCCCCGTAGGGGTATTTTGGTCATTTTAAAGATTATAAAAGAGATTTTCGGGTTATACAGGAAATCTGAGTTTTCTGACCAGGTTATAAAGTTCAAAATACTTTATTTATTATATGAAATCAAGCAATTGGATTCGGGTCAAAATACCATGTAGAACTCATTTTAGGTCCGAAAAGAGTATATTCGGTATTTACCGAATCAACGCCATAACCGCAGGTTATGAGCAGGTTAAAAATAATTAAAAATCTTTAAAAATCCCAAAATATTATTTTACATCAGTGTGTAAAAGGTTTGGTGTCGAAATTTGGGTCTAGATAGGCTTTATACTAATTGCGCTGTTTAATTACTAAAGTTTTCTTAATTGCGCTTTTTAGCATAACTCCTATTCTGGACCTCGGATTGACATGAAATTTTAGGTACATGTTGAGAAATCAGTAACTAAGGTTATTGTCCTTTCACATATCCAAAATTCTCGTTTTAAGGTCACAAGGGTATTATGGTCAACTTTAAGCATATAACGGAAAATGTGCAAACGACTCGGACAAACAACGAACCAGCCACAGAGGGTTATACCATCATGTAACCTGGTCCTAATAGAGTCCTAAGGCATATCTAAGTCATACCAAATTGGGTCAGAACTGAAGTCAAAGCAAAAGTCAAAGTTTTGCGACTTTCAGTTCCGAACCGGGTCAAAACAGTAAATGGTCGGATCAAACAAGCTTAGACCAGTTATAATACTTATTATCAAGTTATATGAGTGATAAAACAGGTTACATGCCATCTACATTGTCAATTATGCGTTAAATCGAAAATTAGCATTCTGTTGACTTTTTCTAAGCAACTTTGACCCGACATTTGGACTAGTTAGAGTGGGAATCAGAGGGTGCCCTTTTAAGGGTTTAATGCCCACATAATTACCAACATATAACTATCTTTGATTCGACTAATCACTGGACCATTTGTGATTAATCGTTAAGTCAATCGTTAATTACGACAGATTGACTTTTAAACTAAAACTAAGCAAAAACTTAACTAAGAAGGGTTAAGCACACTTACTGAAGTCCTATGCACGACCAGAGATGCTTAGTGAAGACACTTGAGCTCCAGAAATGATCAAAAGTGTTGAATGAAGGTGTGGTTACAATGGTTGCATCTCATGGCCTTTTATAGTGATCATGGATGCATTAGATCATGACCCACAAGTCTACAAGTGTAACCAGATCATCAACAAGTGTCTCTGAGTCCTAGGGGTCGTTTAGGGGTCGTCCATGCTGTTGCAATAATGGTTTAAGTCGGTTAAAACACCAAACAGTGCTGCTATTGCCTTTTTTCTGTATCTGGGAGGCTGACGCGGCCCGCGTCAAAGGTCCTTCAACCTTTACGCGGCCCGCCTGAATCTTCCTGTCAGAACCCATATCTTTTACTGTCCACGCGGCCCGCATAAACTTGGGATAACTCTTACGCGGCCCGCCTGAGGCCTGCTGTAAGATTTTTTTTCAATCTTTTTCATTATTGCAGCTGGCTCTTGGCGTTTCGAAGGGGTAACTTTGCACTTTGGGCCTTTCTTATTTACGTATAAGGGCCTCGTGAGTTTTTCCCAACTTATTAATCCTCGGTTAGTTTATTACTACCTGAAAAGTCATAACTTTCAATTTTGACGCTTTTAACCCCTCATGTACGAATTCGATCATAACTTTCTCATTTTATAACGGAACTTGATGAAATTTATATCGTGCATTCTAGTGAGCATATTTTGCCGTCACAAAGCCTCGGATTTGTTAAAGGGTCACTCAGAGGTACAATTTAAACATGTTGACACATTTAACCCCTGTAGCTTGTAATCTCTCACCTTCTTCCACATTTCGTTCCGTATGATCCATGATTCATTCGTTTGAAGGTACGAGCATCATGTAGGGTTACTGTAAAGTATATTTATCCCTTGTTGACATTTTGAACCCTTGAATTCACATACTTTCTATGTTTGTCAACTTTAGTCCCACTACAAGAAATTGGGGTGTTTACCCATACATAATCTACCTACACATGTTAATGTGTGGGTATTTACCTACACATGTTTGTATATGTGTGGGTAATAGTTGGTGATATATTTTCATAATGATTAACACTTAATATGTGTTGGTAATACATTATAGCCACACTTGGTGTTGGTGGGAAAATTTCCCCCCCAAAATTACCTACATATGTAGCAAATTTTTGTCATGTGTAGCTAAATTATCTACACATATGTAAAAAACTAATATATATGTAGGTAAATGATTATGTTTACCAACACATAAGAAATAAAAAAAAATATGTAGATAAACTAAGTGAATATATATACTTCTTAAAAAAAATGACGTGGTAAATTAAATACCTACACATGATTAAAAATGTACAATATGTGTAGATATTACATACTTATAAAGTAAGTAAATATATATTTTTAGATGATCTGACAAAACAAATATCTACACATATTTAAAAATGTACAATATGTGTAGATATTGAATACATATAAAATAAATAATTAAATCTTTTTTTAAGTTGGCGTGGCAAAAAAATAGTTGCACATATTTAGAAATGTTCAATATGTGTATATATTGGACACATAAAAAATAAATTATGAGCGCTCCGAGCTCAATCTAAAGCTCAAGCTCGGTTCGTTGGTAGTTTTTGAAGCTCCGACTCGGCTCGTACTTTATTTATTAATTAATTTATATTAATTGTAATAATTTATTTTTTCAAACTTTTAATTATATAACATTATATATATATATATATATATATATATATATATATATATATATATATATATATATAGTTTAAGGGATGTTTGTTTACCTCTTAATGAGCCTCTTAATGGTTTTGACCTCTTACTTGTTCAGTAGTTAATGGTTCAGACTATTTGTTTCGCGAGCATATGTATGAATGGTTCAGACAAATACCTCTGAATGGTTAAGTATTATACTGAGTCTTAATAGTCAAGATCTCTAATCTGAATTGGTCAGACATTTGCCTCTGAACGGTTAAGCATTATGCTTGATCTTAATGGTTTAGACCTGTTACTGGTTCAACACTTGATGGTTAAAATCTTTTACTAATTCAGCACTTAACCATTCAAAAGTTGACAAATAGCCTCTTAGTTTGATAAATAATAAATATTATATATATTTTATTAAATAAAAACTTTATAAATAAAAGGCTCACAAGCCATCAAGGCTTATTTTTAGACAACAATATGCAATGTGAGCCATTGGATCGAGATGAATTTAAATCTTCTAATTCATGAAAAGCTTCTAGAAGGGAGGGGAAGGTTTTTTCACAGTTATTCTAGATTCACTTTGACCTGCCCACGATCTTGTAAACTACGGTTTTCATCTATAACCAGTTCGTCTCGATAATCATTCATAACAGTAATCACAATCGGTTGTCCATCTAAATCGTCACTTTCAACATCGAATCACCATCTGTTCAACGAAAAAATGGTGTTGAAACATAGCGCGTATCTTTATCAGGAGTGGCAAATGCTTCCCATGACGCTAAAGAAATTGAAAAACCCTATGTTTACAGAGAACGACAACAAAAGTCTCAGGTTGATTTATATATTTTGGGGTTGCGGTCATCATTTTTTTTGTGAAAATTAGGGTTTTGTATAAGTATCAAATCATTGTGTTGTTAATGTTCGGTGTGTAGGATGCTATCATTATATGTAAATTTCAAGTAGCGGAGCCATTGCCCATTTTCTAGGATTTGAATCTTTGTGCTTGAAAAGTTAGGTTTTTTTTCTCATATGGGTTTCTTTAAAATTTTGGTTTATTTTGGTCCTAAACTCCTAATTAATATATAGCAATCAATTTTTCCCCAGACATTTCTTGATTTTCCTGAAATGTGTTTCCTGTGTGTGCAGATGTGGCCTGACCTTATAAAAAAAAGCTAAGGATGGAGGTTTAGATGTCATACAAACTTATGTATTTTGGAATGGGCATGAACCATCTCCTGGGAAGGTATAAAGTAATTAAAATTAATTGCGAAAAGTATTCAGTTAATGTGTTTTGATACCACCTATGTGTGTTTTAGTTTTACTAATGCATTTGATTGATTCTGATATTTTCAGTACAATTTTGAGGGGATATATGATTTGGTGAAGTTCATAAAACTGGTACAACAAGCAGGACCAGGGGCGGACTTATATGGGCTCTAAGGGTAGCCCGTGCTACCCCTCAACTTCGACTCGTAAGGGTATTTTTTTTGGTTTTTTTTTTTCCGTTTTAAGTGTAGGATACCCCTAAGCAAATAAGAGGATACCCCTGAGAAAAATAGGATACCTAAAGAAGAAAAAGGATGCTGGTTGATGTTGTTGCGGCTGTGTAAATGAGTTTTAGAGTTGCAGAATTTGTTTGTGAGGAAGATGATTTGTTGGGGGCTAGGGTTTAAAGTTCATGTTTGTTTTATTGTATCACCGTGAGGCTTCAATGCTTGAGTTGGCCCACCCTACAGCCCATACTACATGTGTGTTTATATGTAGATTTTTGATTGTGTTGATTTTCGATAAGCCACTGTATTATGTGTAATTAAAGTCAACTATTATCTAATAACAGAATTTATTATGGGCCATTGATACAATACGGCCCAAGTGCCCAAGTCACACTCCATGTTTGGTTTTGGTAAGATTAGATCCCTTTACTCAAGTCGTATAGATTTAGTACCTCTTAAACATCGCCTTAAATGTGATATATAAGGTGGTTATGTAGTCACCTAATGCCCCCTGTAATCTCTCCCACCATATCTGATCAACAATACGTACGAGTGCTTTTCATGGTTCTCTACTGTAATGAACACACCCCTGTATATATACACACATATAGGCACACAAATGTTTATTTGTTAAGGCATCGCAAATGACTGTAACCGTTTTCAGGTGGAAAGCTAGGTTTCTATTACAAAGATCATGAAATTCTTCCGCCCCTCCCCAGTAAGTTACTTTCTTCGTTCTATTATCCTTTATAGTCTGCTTTCGATCTTTAAAATGTAAAATATTTATATAGAGTTCAGTGTTAACACTTATACCATCATGCAATAAATATTTTTATGGATAAATGCAATTATTAGAGCCAGCAAGATGGGCAGGTTGATCGGGTTTTGTTAACCTACAAACACTCTTTAGTTAATTTATTAAAAAAATGTTTTTTAATTACTGATAAGTGATAAGTAATTATGATTACCAAAACAATAGTATTAAAATGATATTTTCTTTAAATAATTTAGACTTTTTTGTCTTATAAGTTATAACTAATTTTTATTTGACCCATAAATCATTTGGCTTGCAAAGTCAACGATGGACTTTGATTAATTTAATTTTCTATTGTTTCTTGTTTATTAGTCGGTTAGACCATGTGTAGTCGTTGGGTGAATAATGCTCCACCTTTGGGTGTTGTGCGGCATGTGGCAGCCCAGTCAGCAATGGGGTATTTTTCTAAAATGGGTGTAGTGGGGATATGGGCATTATGTTAATAGTGGTGTAAAGAATTAAATAAATTAAAAAAGCATGAAAAAAATTGATTGGTCAAAGGAAAAGGAGATAACTCTCATTGATCAGCCCATTTCTTATCTTTGTTTTTTACATTTAATATCGTCAAACGGGTTAATCGTCGTATTCTTTGACTTGTGAAAGTCAAACTTGATACATATATACTAAAGGGAAACAAAATTTGACAGGATTAACGATCAATACACCAGGGGATTTGGCAATCATTCTTGGCACCAGTGATACTGTAAGTTTAAGTGGATCGGGTAATGGGTAAAAAGAAGTAATTTGACCAAAGTTATATTGTAAAAAAAAAAAAAAAAACTGACCTGACCCGACCGGAACCGAAACCGTGCTGACCCGGATCCGTTCCGACCCGGACCCGTTTCGATCCAAACGAAATCAACCCTTTTTTATGATTGACCCGAACCTGTCTTGACCCGACCGAACCAATAGGTTAGGATACTTCTAGAAAGAGCTTATGCTACATCAAAGCTTTGGGATGATGCAACTCTTGTTCTATGTGGATATTTTAATTCAACCCAAAGGTATCTTATATTTTAGGTACCTTAAACTTCAATCGTACTTTATATCTCAAATTCTCAATAGCTGTTTCTTTCTTTCTTATGCTGCAGAGTTCACTGTACAACTTCATATCCGAGCAAAAGGTTAAGTAACCTTCTGGTTTTCAAAACAAATACCTATTACTATGATTGCCTGCTAAGTGTACTTCTGAATACAGTTAAACATGTCTGAACTGCCTAGAGATAAGATATCAGGACAATATTCTGCTGAAATTTATCCCAAAAGACTGGTTTTCTCTAATTTCAGGTATGTATCATTGTATCACAAAACTATGTGGATATTATTCTAACTAAAAATCAATAGCTGATTAATAAATCTCTCTCATTCTTTTTTGTTTATGTAGAAGCAAGTCCATTGATAATGCTACCCAATCTCCCACATCAGTTGATAATGCTACCCAATCTCCCACAGCAGTCCTAGAGGTGACTTTTCAATACCATTTACTTACTGAAATGCCTGTTGATTCTATGGGTTTTATCCCTAACATGCTAAATGGGTTAAATGGATTAAAGCATACAATCTACTAATTCCTTTTGTATAAAAAATAATGTTATTAATTATATAACTTTCTGTTTTAATTCGTCAAAATTTGTATTCGGTAACCAAGCTAATTTATCTTGACCCATATCGAAAATTTCTGATGATGTAATAAGCCGCAAATTTCTATTAATGTTGTTTGATTGATTTTGTAGGTGAAACCCTTGATGTGAAAAACTCAATCATAGGGACCAATTAGAATGGTGATGAGAGACAAGTCAAGGAGCCACCAACTTCACAAGCCAAGCACAACATGATTGTCGCCAGCTGCAACCATTCTCCAAATTGGAAAAGTTGGGAGTTTATCACATCAGGTGGAGAGAAATTGACACCTAGAAGTGTGCAATTCATGTTGATTATGAAACATATTGTTGAATGGACCTGTGTCAATTGTAAGCAGTTGATTTTGTTTATATTCAGAGTTTTTTTTTTCATGTTACTATGGCAAAGTAGCCGTCCACCGGATGAACTGGTACTTTTATTGGTTGTTTGTAAGATTGATGTTTATTAGTTTAATTAAGAATCTTAATTTGTTTTCGTATGTTTCCATATTGCTTTTGTATTTGTTTGTATATATTGAATATTTTTATCTACATATAGTGTGGTTAATGCCTACACTTTAAAATATATTTACCAACACATCAACGATTTTTTTTCAACACAATTTAAGATCAATGCCTACACATCTTCAACATTTACCTACACATAATATTACTTTTACCTACACATAAGATTAATTTTACCCACACATATATTCATGCCACGTCATCTGCCACGTCGGATTCCACGTCAGTTGCCACGTCAGATGTCTTCTAAAGAAATTGTTGTACCTTTAACCACACATATAAATGGCTTTTAGCCACACATATATGTGTAGGTATAGCTTGCTATATGCCTACATATAACTTATGTGTAGGTAATGACCTATATCCACGGTCATGAGCCTACACATCATTACACTTATTTTATATGTAGGTAAAGACAACTACCAATATATTATATGCTTTTTCCCACATATACTTTGTGTTGGTAAAGAACCAAATTTCTTGTAGTGTCCCTCTGTAGTATTTATTACCACGTGCAAACTTATGACACGTGTCATTACTTTATAGGACGCAAATTTTTCGAGGTGTTAAAGCGACGAAGAATTACTATTAACTTTTTGAACCCGATTCAAAAGTCGCACAGCGTCAGGAGCAAGACCACCAAAGGTATCAAACGCAAACGGGACGAACACATGTTGATTCTCCAGGCAGGCTTTCTCATGTTATGCCACTTTGCTTGCCTCTGCCTTGAGCACCGCTTGCCCTATGACAAAGCCCTTGTCCTTGAGCCCGACAAGGGGGAAGACTCCAGTTAGATCTACACAAGCGTGTTTCCCCCCTTCCCATCCAAACACAAGGATGTCCACCGGGCGTAAAGTGGACCTCCCCTCTAAGGGGTCAGTCAGGAACTTTATTCTTTTGAACTTGAGTATAGTTTTGTAAACATTTTTTTAAAAGTGTCGACTTTATTAAAAAAAATCCAATATGATGTACGTATAACATTCATATTTAATTAATGATATATGTGTATAGGTTGTGTAATTATCATCTTCGCTCCTTAGTACCATAGAAGTTACTAAGTCTAATCATAACCGTAAGAACAAGTACCCGTACTCCACACCTCCTAAACCGTATCACCTAAACATAAATAGGGGTCAAGTTATTCTACAAAGGCTTCTAATTGTAATAAGTGTAAGAAGGATTTATAGAGTGACAAGTGTCCAATAAGCTAAAACTAAACCCACTACATCACCACCAAAAACCAAAACACCCACCCCCACCACCACCCAAAAACCTAACCCCCCCCCCCACCCAAAAACCTAACCCCCCCCCCCCGGCCAAAAAAAACAAAAAAAAAAATACCTCAACAAAAAAACCCCAAAAAACCTAACCCCCCCCCCCACCCCACCCCCCAAAAACCTAAAAAAAACCTAACCCCCCCCCCCCCCCGGCAAAAAAAAAAACAAAAAAAAAACTATACCTCACCAAAAAAAACCTCCAAAAAACCTAACCCCCCCCAAACCTAAAAAAACCTAGCCCCCCCACCCCCACTCCCACCCCCCAAAAACCTAAAAAAAATCTAAAAAAAACTAAACACCCACCCCCCACCCCCTCGGCAAAAAAAAAAAAATTTTTTTTTTGGGTGGGTGATGTGGGGGGGTGGGGTTCAGGTTTTTGATGGTGGTGGATGTTTAAGGGTTTTTTTTTTTTTTTTTTGTAGTGGGGTTTTTTTTGTATGGTGGGTTTTTTTAGGTTATTGGACACTTATCACTCTATAAATCCTTCTTACAATTAGGATCCTTTGTATTTGATTCTAATACACATAAATAGATATCAAAAGTTTCATATCTAATTCATAATTTCCCATACTCTTCTCAACAAAAGAGAGTGAACAATATCCTTATTTACTATTATGAATTAGCAACAAGGATAGGCTATTCGGTGTTGTACATCACGCTTTAGATGTGTTTTATACATGGTAGGAGTTGTACTCTTGCTAATAGGGTTGTACTCAAATTTGGGTATAAAACCCCACATATCTCTTTCCATATGTAATTCACATTCTCAGATTCATTCTGTCTTCTTTCTCTCTCTATAAATAAGTTCCCTCCGGTGACTACGATTCTCTACCGATTTATGTCGGTTTTAGTGGTTTTTGCTTCATGTTGTTGAGGTGTTGGTGACGGTGCCGTTGTCTCGTGTTTACACAATGTGCGGACGTTGTCAGTTTGGTGTTGTGGTTATTTATGTAAGTTTTCGTGGTTTTTTGTTGAGGTGCCGTTGACGGTGTCGATGTCTCATGTTTACACCGTCTGCCGCCATTTTTGTTTGGGTGTTGGGTTCTTGGTGTAGTACATGATGTTTGGGAAGTGTTTTATGCATGAAGGGGTTTGTACTCTTGGTTGTGGGGTTGTACCCTTTTTTGGGTATAAAATCCTTACCTCCGGTGACGTTGCCGGTGTACGCCGCTGATGTTGGTTTGGTGGTGTTGTTTTGCTCAGTGGTTTGTACTTGATGGTGTTGAGCTGCCTATGCCGATTACATTGTCGGTGTCCACTTTGATTCTAGCTTTGATGAGTTGACAAATTTACTTGAACATTCATGAAAGGGGCATGCATGATGTTGGATGGTAGGTCTGAACCTGCATCCCCCTTGCAACTTCCTCTTTAAACAACTAAGCCTATGTTTTCGGTTTTGTTTTTGGTTTTG